>NW_026562376.1:1965000-2255000 GCF_027474105.1 Poeciliopsis prolifica | reverse complement strand
TAAAGTATAAAAAGTAACTTCTCTTTAAAGTATCACTCTAATATTTGTTAAAATTAGCATATCTGAATAACGTAAGACAGATAATCTGTGAAAAAACAACTCAACTAGAATCCTCCAATCAGAAGAGTCAGCCATGAATGCTGGACTAGTTAGCATATCCAATGTTGGTGGATAGACAGTTTTCTTGAAATGGTAAGTTGTTTCTCCATCAATAGAACGTTGAACAGAGAATAGATGGAGTGATTGACAGCATTAAGCCCCGCCTCTTTCTTCTGGTTGGCTGTTTTTGACTGGGAGCGTTTAATTTCTTCAGACGCCAATGGCAGCTCAGAGAAATTGATCTTTTCACAGATTCTTATGAAATCCAGAGACCAAAGAGTAAAAAACGTTTTGTATGCTAAAAAGGTTTATCCTTCTTAACCATGACAAACCTTCACAAACTTTATTAAATGATACTATCCTTGTAACTTCATCAGTTTTTTTTTTACCAGCAACAAGAGGTGGATTTAGTGACCCCTGCTTCCAGTACTGTTGCAACCAATAAGAACATTCAACTGATTAGGTGCTGCTTGACCTAAAGAGGGCAGCACTGAGACATTTTCAGGCAAATAATAAAAAAATCTCCCTTTATTTAGATGTGGAAGAAAAGATGGCAGAGAGGGAAGCTGACACCGGATCTCATTCAGGTGACCTTAACTGTGGTTTTTATCCAAATTAGCAGCTCCACCTCCATAATCTTCCATGTAAATTACATGAAAAAGCAATCAGATTCAAGTGATGTAAAATGATGACTACTTGTATTCAAAACAAACACCTGCAGGTTTAAATAAGCATAAAAACGCTTTAAGAGAGCTGAATTCTCCAAAGAGCAAAAGCAGAAATAAACATATTTACTCTCGCCCACATTGGGGGAAGAAGAGATGAATGTAAAATTGAAAAGCATAACTGAGCTGATCTGGATCTGTATTTCTATCAGGAATGAACCAGTTAAAGCAGAATTGAAAAGGAGAGACAGACACAGGAGAGGTTCACAGAGAAATGTGTCTTTGTGCAGAGTCCCTCGGTTGTGCGTCGGGAAAATGAAGCATTAGAGTCTGCATGCCAGAGAGGAGATGAAAGGACGTCTGACTGCTGTCTCCAAGATCTCCTCCGTTTGATCCCGTCTTCATGTCGGGCCGTGTGACAGCGGCGAGGCCTCCGTCTGACCACCGGCCCGCAGAGCGGACAGGATGGTGCACATTCACAGTGCAATAATTAAAACTAATTAAAACTAACGAAATAATCAGATTGAGAAAACATTTTCAATATCTGAAGTGTACGGTTCAAATGATATAGCCCTATATGAATGCTAAGCGGATGGGAGACAAAAGCAGGAAGTGAACTATAGTGCAAGGCATTCTGGGTAAATACAACCAAAACAAATGTGAGAGTGTTGTGCTATTACCAAAAACAGAAATGAAATCCTGCAGCTGCTCAAATGTGACGTCACAATATAAACACAATAAGTTTGTGTTTATATTTAGTTCAGTCTTCTTTGAGGTTTTTATGTTTTCTTCAGTCTTGGTGCAGCGCCCCCGCAGGCGAGGAGGAGAACAGATTTTTCCAAGGCTTTGGTTGGTTTGACTCAGAGCAGTGAGAAAGAGAAACTCAACAAGTGAAAATGTAACAAATGTGTCAACTTTAGTCCCAAATCAAACCGAGTCTAAATCTCAAATCACAAACATATAAGAAGAAATTCAGAGGAGAGTCCAGCATCTGTCACTGTGGAAAATATAATGAAGCCATTTAAGGCTTCGGGACTCAGAGAAACATTATTCGCCAGAATGGAACAGTGGAAAACCTTCAGAAGAGGCCAGCCAACCAAAAGTACTTTAAGAGCGCTCCATTTTTGCTGCTGGGTTTTCATGTGGGGTAAAACAGCTGTAGCCTGATGGTCTGGGGCAGTTTTACTGCTTCAGATAATTACTGAAACCATCATACCTCAGACTCCAACGTCTCTCTGTCTGACTCTCTAAAATAAACTGTACAAAATAATTAAATTCTGGTAACCACTTTTTGTCTTATTTTGCAGCCATGTTGTGAACGCTGAATATTCTAGTTTCATTAAAAGCTTTTTGACAGAATTTCTCACATTTCAGTTGTGGCTCCAAAAAGACAAAATCTTGGACTGATAATTCCTGAATGTGTGACACCGTCTGGGTTTTTTGGTTCACTATTTATTTTGTTAGAAATGGACTGGGTCCAGATTGAAAATTCTCATGAAATGAACCAAAGTTTCAGTTTTAAATGAAACACATGCAGTTTCACACAGACAGACATGGAGACTGGTGGTCCTCACCTGTGGGAGCAGAGGAAGTTTTATTAGGGTGCAGCTGCAGCAGTAATGGACTTTATTTATTACAGCTGCTGGAACCTCGCCGGCTTTCTGCACTCCGAGGTTCATGAGAAGAAAGAGCGCGGACTAATGACACCTGGACACGTCCCACCAAGCTGCCACAGCCAATTACTGAGGCAAAAGTGAGGCAAGTTTTGTGCTTCAGATAAATCTGGAGGATTTATTACTGAAATACTTTGAAATCATTTTTAGAGTAAAATCAAGTAGCGAGTGACAAATTTAATAGGCTCAATTTTGTAGTTAGCTTCGATGAATACGAATAAAAATTCAAATTTTATTGCAGGAATATGACAAATAAGTAAGATACATGCTGATTTTCATGTCCAAACTGCATGGAAATCCTTTCCCACAAAATAGAAAATTTTGCTCCAGATGTTTTCCAGTGATATATTTAACATTATTGGAATATATTGATTTTTGTAAATGTAATGGTGCTGATGAGAATTAAAAAAAAGTGATTTTTTTCCCCTCAGAATTCTGACGTTAATCGTTTGAGATCAAAACTCAGAATTACAAGGAAAAAGTCAGAATTCTTTTATTTTCATTGGCCCTAATCCTCTTCCATAAAATGGAAATATTTTAAAAGTTTCCAGCATTTCCAGGATTTAAAAGTTATCTGATGTCAATGACAAGTTTGAAATAAAAACTTTTAATATTTTAAAGTCAGTCAAAAGTAGAAATGTTAATCTGACTGAGACAAACTGAACCCAAATCCAAGAAATTAGGAAAGTAAAAATGTTTAGGGAAAAGTAGCAACATTTACCAAAAACCCAGACAAGAGGACTGGGTAAACCTGGAAGGATTACAGTTTATAGTTGTTTGTTCATCACAGAAGAGCCTAATAAAATTATAGGTTTGCCATAGTAAAAATGATCAAATGTTTCTTCTCTTGTTGGTGATTTTTCCAACTACAAACATGTTTCCTTTTATTTCCTTCTTTTTTGGCTTCTGGTTTCCAGCCTAATAACTAAAAACTCTTTTTCCCTGTTATACTCTCTGTAATGAGGCAGGTTAATGGGCCTGGACCAGAAAACCTGCAGGCATCTGAATCTGTGAACCCTTTCAAATGAAACTTTGTTGAAACTGCCATCCAGCTGATGTTTATTGGATCAGTAAATCAGAATAAGTTTATTTTTTGCTGCACCTCATAACATAAAAAAGGTTAATTTGGTTTGATTTGATGTCATGTTTTGCAGTTTATGCTGGGAATGTGGGAACGTTTAGGGATCCGTTCTCCAGCCCACCTAAGCAGCACAGAGAACCAAAGCAGCTAAATCGATTTAAATCCCATTAAAGTCAGAACCATCACAAGGTCATTACCATGGAGGAGAAACGCCCTGCGATGACAGTGGATCAAAGAGGATCTAATTAATTCATTAACACACTCCGCTTAAACTGCAACATAACGTGAAGGCCTGCTTTAACTGAAACATCTCAGCAGAATCATCAGAGGCTGAGATGAAAATATGTCATTTTTTAACAAGAAATAGCAGCTTATTGTCAATAAAAAATAATCCTTTAATATTGATGAAAAAGTAGTTCTGTTGGCACATTATTTTATTTGTAAAATGGAAAAATGTACTGTTATAAGTGAAATAATCTCCAAATGAAACTCATTCGTTTTCATCAATATTAAGGAATTATTGACTAAATAAGATCCTTTACAGGTGATCCAACTTTAGAAAATGTTGTTAATTTCCTACAACTAATCAAATTAAGTTTATCCAAGTAAATATGTTTAGTTGTCATGTTAAACAAATGTGTTCAGTGTGACAAATGTAATTTGATTACTTACAACAAATTATCACATTTTTTAAAGTTGTAGCTCTATTCTCTTTTTTTCCAGTGAAATTAGTTCTGACTTATTTCAGCTGCACTAGAAACAAAACAGAAACGACTCTGTCAGATTTTGTTTTTGCAGTGAAGTAAAGAAAATGTTTGCAGCATTGGGTGTTAGTTGGCTGTAGCAAAAATCCAAAAAGGGGGGAAAAGCCAGCAAACCACATGAGGAAAGGGTAAGAAAGTCCAAAAAAGGAAAATTTCCGAGCTTCATCTCCCACCAGTGGAGCTGTGATTAGGGAACAACAGACAGCGATGAGTATCGATCTGCTCTCAGACGGCTTCAGGGACTAGAGGCATGACAGAAACATGCCATGTTGCTTCCTCAACCCGGAGACGAAGGGATGAAGGAACACTGGCCAAACAGAAAGAGTTTTAAAAGTAGGAAAGATTTCTGCATATCTCATTCTTTTCTCCTCTTCCTGCTGTTTTCCTCATTTCTCCTTTAGTGAGAATCAATAGATGCTGGAAATACATGCAGCATCGAGTGAAATGTTTACACTCTGGGGTCGGGAACGGACGCATGGCTTTGAGTTTAAAGGTTTCCTCTGACCTCATTACCGACTGCAGAGCCTGGCCTCGTAATCTGGCTGGATTTGGGTGAAAGTGGAGATGTAAATGGTTGGAGAGCAGCTGGTCAGGATGTTTGGCAGGTCACGGGATGAGGCCGACAGAAACAGAGGTTAGATGAAGAAGAACGGATGAGCTGATGAAACGTGACAGCAGCAGAGTCCTCCTCCTCTGCAGAACAGTGAGCTCCAAATGGAAACCTATTAGGCGCGCCGCCAGCAGCAGACCTTCATGGCTGGATCACACTGGACAGTGAAACACTGCGAGACTCATTCATCTGCTCACACAATAACTCACTGTAGTGCACAGCTTCAACTGTAAATAAACACAGAAAAATAATATTTTTCTTATGGAGTTGCAGGTAAACAGCAAATATGAGAAAGATGGAAACTCAAAGGGAAACATGAGAAGGGAATTAAAAACAGCGTTTATGATCAATGTCTGACCTGTTTCTGTCATCTAATCAGTTTGGCTGAGAGATGCAGGAGATTGAAATTGATGGACGAAGACGGACAATTAAAAAGATTAGATTTTATATTTCATATGGAATAATTTGATTTTAATTAGATGTTGTCTTCATTTAAACATGTGAAGAATTTGTAATACTTTACAAAATATAAATAATGTATGAAGTTTCTATTGCAAATTTTAAAAAAAAAAAATTACAAAACCTCCACAATTTAACATATTTTCCTTTTATTTAAATAATTTGCTTTATACATTTTTTTATTGGATGAGTAAAAGAAAATTAGTATTCATTTTTGTTGTTACTATTTTTTTTATTTGTTTATTCATTTATTTATTTATAAATCATTCATAGTTCATTATCATTTTGATAACGTTTTGGGGTCTTTTTCAGTATTTTTTGTCATTGATTGTGATGAATTGTATTTTTCTTAGGTTTTATTTACTTGTCATTGATTGAATTAAAATGAAATTAAACAGACAGCATTTATATTTTATATGTATTGCACAGATTTCATAAAAAGTTTATTTTTGCAATCTTTTAACTTCATATTTGTGAAGTGAGAATTCAAAAGGCAAAAAAGATCCTAAACCAAATCATAAAAGTTACAAAACACAAAACTGCATAGATTATTGCTGTTATATGATGTTTTGTTGTTTTTGTTCTCATACATTTTAGCAACATATTTTTAACTAATTTGTCACTTTTGTTTTCAGCCTTGGCATCTTTAAAGCTCAGGTTTCTCAAGATGAGTCGACGTTTCTCATTGCTGCGGCGCTGCAGGCTCAGACTATCAGAATATTTCCTCACAAAGCCGGGTGTGTGTGTGTGTGTGTGTGTGTGGGTGGGTGCGTGTGTGTGTGTGTGTGTGTGTGTGTGTGTGTGTGTGTGTGTGTGTGTGTGTGTGTGTGTGTGTGTGTGTGTGACTAAAACTCTCAAGCTTTGCAAATCAAGGCCAATTATTTAGTTTGACTCTATATCACCCAACTATGCTTGGTGTTCGTTAATGAGCGCTGGTTCTCAGTGTTTACCTAATCACTTTCCTATCTGATACGCCTGATTAACTCTCCAATCAGTCATGACTGAGGAAGAAGATAACATAATGACAGAAGGCAGAATTCGGCTGCTGCTCCTCTTCGGAGCACGATCAGGTTGGAAAGGAGTGTCTCATCCGGAGTAACAAGGCTGTCAGGAAATCTTTCATCTTGGAGGTCATAATAATCAGAAGACCATGAGTGTCACTGTGATTTATTACAGCACAGCAGCAGGGGCGTGTCCAGAATCTACAGCAGGGCACAAACTGTAGAAGTGTAGCACACTAAAATGACTGTTTAACTAAATGCATATCAGGCTTGGATTAAAATAACCTGGACACTGCAAAAACACAAACTTTTACCAATTTTTGCTTAGCCTCAAGTGCAAATGTCTCCTATTTTTTCTTCACAGTGTTAAGTCACTGTTTGATCTTAAAATCTGTGTTTGTAATTCTGTCTTTGATTAGGCATATGGTTGCATTTAAATTATTTAGCTAATTGCTAAATAAGATGAATATTTATCCCTGATGTGATGGAAGAAGTTGAAGATTGCCAGATTGCTGGCAGAAGCAGACAGAAGCTTTTGTGGGCCAGGAGAAAGCATTTGTGAAAGCCATGTGTGTTTGTTGAGCTGGTTCCTTAAGGTCCATTTAAGATGCGATGTTTAATCACGGCAGATCGTTGCGGCTGCAGTCGATCGCCCACGGTAAAACTTTTGATCTTCATTTATTGGTATTAGTGTGTTGGAACAGGCTCACTGTGAGTCCCGGCCTGCAGCAGTAGTAGGTGGTCTCATTACCCTTAAAACATTAAACTGAACAGAAACCCACAACGTTCCAACTCCTGAACCAAACAGGAAAAAACGTAGAACACAAAACAAAAAAACGAGCAAACAAAGTTCCTCCTGGCAGAACTGGTTTCACTGGTGAGGTTTGTCAATCTGCCCACAAATTGTCCATCAGATTGAGATTGGGACTTTATGACGGCCACATCTAAACATTGACTTTGTTTTTATTATATTTCACAGCAACATCTGGATCAACTGTAAAGCTCAAGTTAGCTAGTGATACATAAAAAACCTTTAGTTTAGAGGAAACTCCTCAGGTTGATGCATCCTTTCCACCGTTAGACGTTTTTAAACATTTTGACCATCTTTACCATCCTAAACGAGGAGGATCCGGTTCTCAGAACAAACAAACAAACACAGATTAATTAACGAAAGCTTAAAAGCTCCAGCAAGTAAGAATGTTGCTAAAACATTATATTAATTTCAGAACTTCCGTACAAAAAACAAGAACATTCCTGATATCTGAGATCAATCTCAGATGCTTTCTAGCAAAAATTTGGAAACATCAGAGTTTGAAAAGTTAAAAACTTTCTTCAAAATTAGATTAATCTCAGCAATTTTTGAGAATAAACAAGGAGCTTAAAGTTGAAAACTTGCTCAAAATAACATTTTAATTTTGAGTTTAATCTCAGAATTTTCAAGAAACAAAATCTAGAATTTTCTAAATTTCAAAAGTTGTGTTTTTTCTAGGAAAGTTTCAACTTTTCATACTAAAAACTTTCATTATTTTTTTAGAGCATTTCTGAGATTAATCTAAAACATTTCCAAGTTTTGGTGTGAATTTACTCTTCCAGTTTTTTCTTTCCCAAATATTTTAAATGAAAGGATCCAATCAAGACCCAATGGAGCTGGAATGATTGGGGGTTGAACTGGGCTCTAGGTGGCGCTGGTGTTGCAGGTGCTGCTGCTGGACATTACAGTGTCCTATTTAACCTTTGTTGCACACGCACGCTCATGTGCACGCGAACGCTCATGTGCACGCGAACGCTCATGTGCACGCGAACGCTCATGTGCACACGCACGCTCATGTGCACGCGAACGCTCATGTGCACACGCACGCTCATGTGCACACGCACGCTCATGTGCACGCGAAAGCAGCAACCCGGTCATGCCAAAACCAAGAGTGGCTAAGGTTGCCATAGCAACATCCCCACCAGACCGGTAATTACAATTAACATCCCATCTAAATGACCACCTCTCCGTCCTCACCCCCTCAGTCTCTTGGGTAATTACAGACTTCAACTCTGCTCACCCAAGCGCTGTGGTCGGCTTCCTTATGTTTTACCGCCAAATAATCCTGTCTGAAAACAATAGAGGCAAAAAAAAAAAAAAAAAAAAAAAAAAAAGAATTGTTTTCCTCCGGGCTAAAAGGCCGTTTCATTACATTAATGCAGCCGTGTTATCATCAGCGCCTGAATCAATATGCTCTGCACATTTGTGCAATGAGCTGTTGAGGAAAAGGTTTTCCTACGCTGCTGCAGGTTCACTGCATTATGTTTACATGATGCATTATTTAAACATGAGCTGATTGCGTCATGTAAATATTAGCTGATCGCTGCAGCATGTTACAATCTGCACAGATTTAAAGAGCTCAATTACAAGAAAAGCTCTCATCTCCTCACAGCTGAGTGGAGGAGCAAAATAAAAAGATGAAAAAGAGGTGAAGAAGGAAGGTTTTACGTGCGGCAGGAGCGCAGAGAGAAATATGTTTGCTGTTATGGCCCAGGCAGAAAAGTGGCTTTGTCAAATACTCAGTCATGGTGTCACAACCTTTACAGCAGGAAATGGAGACAGAAGGAGTGAGAATGAGAGTGACACGGTGGGAGTGAGAGGAGCAGAGAGACGAGCTGGGAGAGAGGAGGATGAACACACCAACTTTCTTCTTAAAACAAGGTTTAAATGACAAATTAAAGAGGTTTAATTTACACCTACTGGAGAAAAAACCCATTAAGATTCTTTCTATCTCCTGTTAGTTTCAGTTTGTTGGTGATCAGGTTGTAACACTCAGTGGAACAAATAACGGGGATCACTGAGAGCAAGCAATAATAATTTAAAGGTCACCTATTATGGTTCATTGTTAGTCTGGCTCTATGGTTTATGAAAACATGCTCATTACATTTTTTTGCACAAAATGATTATTGGATAATGAGATTTTAGTTTGTTCAGTTGAGCTGTTTTAGGGCTCTGTCACTTTAAATCCAGATGAGTTGCTGCTGGCCACGCCCCCAACTCAACGTTCACAGGTAAAAATGGCTGCAAGCACAATATAGTTCTGGCTACATTTCTCCCATTAATACATTTCATTTATTTCAGTAAACAAAACTATTTTATCAATTTTATTTTTATTTATTTATTTTTTTTAGTTTCTATAAAAAGCTTCAGCGTTAGCAGAGCCTTCTGCTCCACCAACAACTGGATTCTGGACAGAAAGTAAAAACAAAACACTTTGTCTTTTCCTGCAGCTCTGCAGGGTTGCTAGATAACGGGGCAGCGCCTGCTGGTTTGTGACTTTACATTCTGCAGGTTTCATTTTCTAGACACCAAAAATTATTAACTTCGTTAATATTAACTTCTGTGGTCAGAATCGTTAACCCGGTTCTGACCACAAAGCAGCGCTGGTTTTTTATTAAGCTGAGACTTTTTGAAGCAGCAGAAATTAGAATCGAAGAACAAAACGTGAATTTTGCATAATACTTCCCCTTCATGGTCTAAATATGAAGAAAAATAGGTTGTCAGATTACAAAAACAGTAAGTTCTAGTATTTGCCAACATATACATAAAAGGAATCAAAGATAGAAGAGAATCAAATGTTAAATCAAGGTTTAGAGAGATAAATTGAATTGTAGAGAAGGTGTGAAGAAAAGTGACAAAATGGCGATCAGAGAGAAAAGTGGAACGAACTGCAGAAAGTGTTTTTCACTCCCTGTCATCGTGACAGATATACGGTCCTACTCACACTCCTCCTAAATGTGTCCGTAATGCAGAACGCATTAAGGTGACATGGGAAAAACCTCAGTCCTATCCACACCTCCACCTAAACGTCACACCAGCCCAGTCGTCATTTCAGCTCCTCAAAGCCTGTCCTGCTGCTTTCCTCCCGTCCAGCCTGCTGACTCGGACCGTCTGTGAATCCCTCTGTGGACGGGAGACTCAGACAGGAGAGAAAATCTCTGGAGGAGCAGAAAATAAAAAGTCTGCTTGTTTGCACCACATTTTCCAACAAAAAGTTGCCCAACCTGTCTGTCTCTTTGGTGAAGCTACAACATGTTAGCCTAGAAAAACTCCTACATTTTTTATAATTGACTTGGATGCATTGATTCACCGGGTTTTGTGATTCTGTCTTGTTTATTTCTGGGTTGATTTTTGTTAGAAAGGTTCTTCCCATACTTGTTTATAGCCATTAGCGTGTTTCCATATTGGTTCATTCCTCTGTGTTCTGTTCTTAATGACCTGTTAATCTTTTCCTCCCTTGTGATTAAAGCTGCATTCACACAGCAGGGAATACAACCCAAATCCAGATTTCCTGCCAAATATGACTATTACACGACTCTTTCATGGCAGTCCAAACGACCCAATTCTGATATTTTCATGGCAAATAATTTATATGTGACACTGGGAGCGCACGCCCGTATGCAACATTTTCACTGCAGTCACGATATTTATATCCAAAAATAAATCAGACTGGAGCCACTTTCACATGTAGACCTAAATTGCATCAGACAGTTTTCGAAACGTCTGCAGGAAAAATGGCTGCAAACAAATGCACAAATTTGCAACATACATTTTTGAAAGTCATTAGCATACCGTTGGGTTTTTTATGTGGTTAAGTTTTATTTTGTTCATTTCAACTCTTTGTTTGTCTATTTCAGTTAGTTTTAGTGTGTTTGCTAGTTTTTATTGGTTATTTGTGAAATATTGTTTTGTTTTCTCATGTCTCATTTGATGTGAGACATGAGCCATAATTCTGCCCCAGAAGAAGCCAGACGGTAACCAAAGGCTGAAAATTATAATAATGAAGTGATGAAATCAGTCTCATCTCAACTTCACCACTCCTGCTCCGATTCCACATCGAAACAGAACCGGGTCAGAACCGGGTTAGATCCGGGTCAGAACCGGGTCAGAAGCTGCAGTCAATGCTCCGCTAAAGGCCGCTGCTGTTAGCTCTGTTTTCTATTTATCGGCTTCCTTCGTTTTGTTATGAATCTGTGATGATGCTGTCGGCTCCCGTTGCTTAATAAACTTTCAAATCCATCCATAGATGGCGGCGGCCATCTTTACTGCCGGAAACAAAGCGCTCCTGGGTGACGGCTACGTTCTGCTTCTGCGCATGCGGGTTTCTGTGGGTTCGTAAACCGTTCACACAGAAGTCCAATTGTGATTATGTAGTAGCATAATTAACTATGCAAAAAAACAAAAGACTTAAAAAAAAATCTAAATTGAGCATCAAGTTCAACATAAATGATGGACATTTTTGAAAACTTGACCCAACTCAGTTGCACATCATTTCAGTCATTTGTACAGTCATTTCTAATGACTGTGCAGCATTTTTCTGTTAGTCTGATACTATTATTATTATCGTTAACCTTATTTTTTTTTTTATTGTCTCTAACACTTTTTTCTGTGAACCTTTACATCTGTTGCTTCTGTTCCAGGTTTATTAATCCTCTGCTCGACAATAAAGACTGTTTCTAATCTGTTCTATGACCTGCTGTGTGAATTTAGTCTAGTTCAGTTTATTTTGTGTTAATTATTCTCCTTTCCTCAGTTTGCCAGTTTCCCTTTTTCCCCAGCTGTTCCTGATAATCCTGATTGACTCACCCGTCTTTATTCTTAAGCTCACCGGTTGTCGTTCTTCCAGAATGGTTCATCTGTTCTTCACTGCTTGATACTGAAAATTCATTTAGTTTCTGAACCTGAGAATTCATTTTTTGGAGTATTAAGCATCTTTATTTTAGCTCCACCTCTGACTTCCTATCATTTTAGTCCTGCACAGCCACCACACCCTTTTTAATGAGAAATAAACTTCAGCAGCAAATAATCAGGGAATTTTAATGTAATGAGAGTTTAAAAAACAAAAACACATAAAAGCATAGCTGGAACTAAATCTGTGTTCTTTAGCTCTCTTTTCTTCTGGGAATCATTTGAGGAATTTTGCAGACTCTTCCCGAGTCATTATGACTGGAGCAGAAGATAAAGGTCATGTTCATATAATCCACTGATGAGGCGCCTCTCAGAAATTCAGGTGGACATGAAACCTCATCAGTCTAGAAATGTGATTAATTCTGTTTATTGTATTGATTGATTCTGGTGGCTGTCAGCAAGATGTTTTTAGTAGAAGACCAAGATGGAAAAGTAGAAACATTTAGTATAGGAAACAAATCAGAGAAAGACATCTGATTTTCTTTTTCTTTCTAACAGTCAAATGAAACCCAAATCTGAGTTTTTCACAGCAGAAAATCTGATTTGTTCCACTTCCACATGTGGGATTAAATCAGATATTTTTTAGCAGAGATAAAACAAAGTCATGTTTTAAAGTCTTCAGTCTAAAGTCTTTATTCTAATGTCTCTCCTGCATAAACAGACATTTTTTTCAAGGTGTCCAGAGTTTTAATGTAAGAAAGCTGCTGTACAACCTGAAGGCCAGACTGACAACAATCATTAGTTTCCTTTTCATTCATCTGTCCTCTAAAGTAAATATGCTGTCAGGTTATCATGTTCACAAACTAAAGACCTTGTTTATCTAATAAACATCTACATTACCTTTTAACCTTTTAAATAAATGGATCCACATATTTCCCCCTGAATGTGATCTTCAAAATAAAAGACCCCAGCAGCATCAGCTGAAAGCAGACTTTTCAGACGCTCTCCTTTCAGGTGAAATGTCAAAGCACGTTTGCGTCATGTTCTTGAGTGTTTGTGCTCCGGCTTGCCTGCGCTGAAAACAAAGCGCAGGAGCCAAACACTGTTTCCAGACTCCATTGATTTTTCCTCCTGCCTGCTTCAGCCTACTTTGACATTTCGCAGACGTTCTGCAGCTCAGAAACAGCAATAAAGGGGGATGAAAGCCAGAGTAGCTCTGCGACCCCTTAACCCTGTTTGATGCACGTTTCAGACTATTATTAGCAAAGGCTGCTACACTATGGGATATTTTTAAAAGAAACAACTATCATTTTCTTGTGGTTCACAGAAGTTGTCTTTATGTACTCCTTGGTGTTTTGCTCCATCTGTTCATTTCTTTATTCTGTTCTTTCTGTTTTAAACCGTCCTGTTCTTCCACCCTGAACTTCCCCGCTTGGCTTCTTGCTGCTCCATCCTGCATTAGGTTCAGCTGGGGAATCTGGGGATGAGGATACCAAAGCCCCAAAGACTGTTCTGAAAGCACAGAGCGTGAACTGGTACAGAGAACACACATCATCCCCTTACGACTCAGGGTCACACACTCACACACACGCTGCTGCTCGCCCTGTTGTGGTGGGAACAACTGGGGGTTATTTGCATAAAATCTCTGCTGATTTTTAATAGAATTGCTCTTCGGCCTGTCACGATAACTAATGTTGCTGCACAATAAATTATTGCGATAAACGATAATATTGTGTTGAACCCAATTTCAAGTAAACTGCAAGTTTTACCCTCTCAAACACAAATAAAACTTTGTTTTTGTTGATTTTTTTAATATCCAAAATAAAACATGATAAACCAAAACAAAAACTAAAACAGGAATAAAAATCACACACAACTGAAACCATAAATAAAATGCATTATGAAGTCTCTACAAAGTTCCCCATGAATACATGTTAATGATCAGAATGGAAATTATGGAGCTCATTTTTATTTATCAAGCAATTAGTTGATTAACCGACTTCATGCAGATTAAGGGTTTTAACAATGAGATATTTCTTTGTCCTTTAGAAGTTTCCTGTAGATAAATACTAAACATGTCATACTAACAGAAAATCCTGACAATATAGAACAGTTTTAAACATCATCAATCACAATTTATTGTGACAACATAATAAGTCATTTATCATGATAAATGATAAACAAAACAATAAAAGCCCACTCAAGCTAAATGAGTGCAAGCAATTATTTTGGAGTAAAAAAGTAATTTACCTCCCATTTCACAATTTTGCACAAACTTTGTGTTGCTTTATCACATAAAACCCAAAGAGAAAACATTAAAGTTTATGGTTGTAGCATGTAAAAAGTGTGAATTTTTAAGGGATGCGAATCCTTATAGGCACAACATCATCATATTTAGATACAAGATCCTCAGGGCAAATGATAGCAGCAATGAATCCAAACATAATGGTGTTAAACATGGTGGAAAACCTTCGTTCAGAGTTTATCCGTGGAGATGGATGCCTTGCAGAAACCCTGACAGGCTAAGCCCATCTGCAGCCGTCAGCAGACAGTTCGCATTCACACCTATAGCAGAGCAGCCAGGCTGTCAGTGGGGATTTAGACCACCAGGCTTATCCACAGACCCCCCGCAGACACTGCCCACAGCCGGGCTAGGACCACACACATCCTCACACCCACACAAATTATGATGAATCCAAAGGTCGGCTTCTGTAAAATAAATTAAAAAAAAAAAACCCAGATAAGTCTCAGTGTTTTATGTGTTGGAGTTTGTTCACCTACATTCTGTTATGTGAACAGAATGCATGGAAGCGCAGATATTTAGGATTCAGCTGCAGGTTCTGTCCACAGACGGCTAGTTAGGAGTTTAATCAGGAAATGCACAAATTTCAAATTAAATGGTTTATTTTCAGCCATTTTTAAACTTTCCATATGTAATAAAAAAAACAAGAAAAAACACACAATGCTGAGTAAAAATGTAAGAAAACTAGAAAAGAAATAGACAAAAAATATGTTAAATCCTGAGCACAAAGTTCATGCTTTCACAAGCTTATTACACCTGCACTTTTTATACATAATCAAAATCAAAACAGCAGAATTATACTCTTCTAAAATATACAGTATCTCCAAGGAAATCCAGTTACTTTGTAAAAGAAAACAGTTTTTTTTCATTTAAAGGGACAGTCTCTGTGTTTTCCAGGCATACAGTCCCATTTTATAGCATAATCAAGTATCTGTTACCTTCAGTTCTTAAAATAAGAACTGATTTGACAAATGTCAAATGTTACTTAAAATAAATTTTACTTTGTAATCTAACACATTGAAATTGGGCATCTGTCTCTTTAAAAACTCTCTTTAAAGTGCTCTGAAACTCCGCCTTCAGGAAGTCATCATTAACCCTTTAACAACTTTTTTTTTTTTTTACCAGTGTTGCTCTGACAAGTAGCTCCTATAAGAGCTTCACCAGCTGTCTGCTAATTGCTGCTGGCTAGTCTGAAGGAGTCTGTTTTCGATGAGGGAATGGTGTAAAGCTAGAGAAAAATTATTTTATATAATACTGCCCCTTTAATGAATGAAAAACAAAGTTTTAACTCCTCATAATTATTACACACCTGAATCCCTTTAACTTAGGGATTCAGTTTTTAATTCTTAACCTTCAGTTTTTTAAACAAACCCTTTTTTAATTTGTTTTAGAAATATTTCTATAACAAAGGCTTTAGTCTGTGTGCTCTTAAGCGCATGAAGCTGAAGCATGCACATAATTAAATAAAACATTAGTTAAATTTGTTATTAATCACAAAAGGTGCATTTTCTCCTGAAAGAGTGAAAACTTGTTTGTATTTGGCCTGTCAACTGATGACTTACACAGTTTAAGATACCAGTTTGAAGTAAGAGGCTTTCTACGTCCCCTGCTGTGAAAAGAAAATATACAGTTAACTGGTAGATTTTGCTTTCGGAAAGCTGAAGTAATTTCTCTTGGCACATATTTTGGATTTTGACGTGGTTCCTCCAGACCTGGCATGAAATCAAGTCACCCAATTTTAAGCTTTTTTCTCCACCTTAATTCTTGTTTTCTTTCTTTTGGCCTCAGCAACACATAGAAGTATGGAAATAAGCATGCCAGGTTTCTTTGATGTGTTCTTAAGAAAAATATCTGTCTTTTGAAAACAAACTCTTCTCATGAAACCAGGGACTGATAAGCCGAGGCACTGATGAGTGTGGCTTTAATGTTGGCGCTCCCACAGTGAAGCTGTCAAAGCACGGCGCTACATATGGCACACAGAGCTTCCCGTATTTACAGCTGGGATCCTGTTGAGATTTTATGACAGAATTACACAAATGTTGAGCATAATTGCTATTTTATTTTCTGTTTTTTTTTTTCATAAATGGAAAATAGAAAATTGAGGTGAGAGTTTGTATTCATCCCCCTTGAGACAATTTGTAGAAACAGAATCAGCTCTGTTGATGTAAACCCGATCAGATAGTCCAGCTGTGGACTCAGCTTGAATGGGGACCAAATTGTAACATTTGTTAAATTTTCAGCTGTTGGTTTCATACCTCACTGTATTCATGGTTGTTCCTTTGAAAAACCTTTTCCTCTCCTCGCCTGTGGGAGTGCTGCAACAGGAACCACTGAAGGAAACAACACAGGAAACTGAGCACAATTTCCTTCTTCACAAAATGGAAACAAAAATGGAGAGGCGTCAGATTTTAGTGGTTGAAGGATTTCTCTTTAGCGTTTGGTTAAGGATAATTAACCATTTTTCCTGCTAGCGCTACTTACGTTCATTTGTTTTGATTGTTTTTAACGTAGAAAATTTTTAACTTTTAATACTCCAAAATGTAAAAACTTTTTTCTTAAAAAATTCCTGATTAATCTCAAAATTTATAATCCTATCTTTTCCAATCTGCAGTGGCCCTAATACACCATCGTAAATTGAATTGACTTTTATCATATTTTTGAATTTATTAATATTTGTTAAAGAAACAGTGGAGAAAATGGTAAAGTTAACAACTCCAAACATATAAACAGCTCTTGGAGCTTTTACACATCATTAATTGGAATTTATTGTGACAAAAAAATCCAAATTCTTACTTATCTCGATAAATGATAACCAATAGAATAAATGCCCAGGCCTACTGGTTTAACATCCCAGCAGTGTGACAGTAAATTTCTCTGACAGCTAAACAGACATGCAGTCTACTTGAAATATTTAGCTCCAGACATACAGCAGAGTTAACATCCCAGCCCAGAGATGAAACTGCAGCGGGTCGTCGCCCCAAGCCTGCAGCTCAAGGTCAGCAGGCCTAAAGGAGGCGGCAGGTCCAGATTCAATAATCCCACGTTCCTTTCATCACAGATCATGTCAGGCTTCTGGTCTGACCTCCTTCACCGTTCTTCCAGGACAAGTTTCTTCATGTCTCATTCAGTTTGAGTCACTCTATGCACAAAATGCCATGTCTAACATCTGTTACATAAAAGGGCAGAAATGTCTCCTGGTTCTGGTCCAGCAGGGTCAAGATTTGACTTAGGAAACGGAAATTCACCCACAGTGAGCGGTGAAACAGAGAGCCTCAAACTAATCGACAAGCCCTCTCAACACCTTGACTATTTATTTCATTCTCACTCTCATTAGAAAAGGCTTAATTAATTTTGGGTGATTAGTTCTGCTTTCAGCCACTAGAGGTCAGTAGTCAGTTAAGCAGAGCTTTGTGAGTCCGACTGGCAGCATTTGTGGAAATAAGCAGATGTTTGATTCTTGTAGATTATTGTTACATTTGACCTAATCAAAATTCTAATTTAATTTAATTTACATGAATTTTGATGGGTTTTATTTTTTCAATAAAAGTAGAATCAAAAGCAAACATTGAGCAAAACTATGAATTTTAATTTCTACTTCTCTTTTCTGTGGTTTGGTTGACAAAACCAGCATTACAGCTTTGGATTTAGTCTCGTCTCGTCACAAACTGATCTCTGAGTTTTGAGCTGAAGGAACGGAGCAGAAAGCAGGAGGCGGGTTTTCCCGGCCTGCACTGAATGGGCTCCTCCGGCTCACAAAGAGGGGCTTCTCTGGGAAGGTGCTCAGAAAGCACTCGGCTCGTTGATATGCAAGGCGACAGGGCGGCCCACAGCTTGCCTTCTTTAGAGTTAATTAAGCTGCAGCCCCGTTGGCAGCCCCCCCTCCTCCCAACTGAACTGCAGCATTCCTTCACATCATCCTCAGAATGGACACCTGCATGTTTTAAAACTAAACTCTTCTGTGAATTAGTGTTTGGTCAATTGTTTCTTGGTACTAATGGTGCTTCTCGTTAGTTTCCCTTTAAATGGCTGCATTTCTAAGGAAGATGCATTTGTGGGTTGAGCAGCAGCAGTGTTAAGTATGTGAGTTAAAACCATGAAAAACTCTCCAAATCCTCCCTGCTGAAGCCAGACAGCTTATTCTGCTGCTGAGTTTTGTTTGGTGTTTATCGGCCTGGTTGATTGAGGTTTGAAGCAACAAGACATGTTGGAAAATAAAGAGGTGACTTTATTTTTCCTTTACAAAAAGGCATATTTTTTACTATGTTGATCCCTCATCAAAAACATGCCTGTAGTGTTGCCTTGATTATTTGATGCATGTTTGAGAAACCTTTAAATCTCTATGGCAACCATTCAGCTGTGAAAAACACCTGGTTGGACATAGCCCCGCCTTCGAGACGCAGCCCCCCCCTCAGACTAGCCAGCAGCAATTAGCTCTGTGTCACGCTGGTATAAACGTTGTTAAAGGGTTAATAGAGGAGCCATGTTGTTATGACTTCCTGAAGATGGAGCTTCAGAATGAGCAGAAGTTTTAAAGAGACAGAGGCCCAATTTCAAAGTGTTAGATTATGAAGTCAGATTTGTAGATTTGAAGCTTTGTGCTTTTCTTTGTAGCTGTTTTAAAGCACTTTATAAATAAAGTCTGGTTCATTTAAAATAGACCAAATGGGTCAGGTGTCAAAACACCCTGTAGTTTCCTTAGTTATGAGTGTGAGGGCATGGTTGTTTGTCCTAATGTGTTACCTTGTGATGACCCTGCAAAGACATGAGGGTTTAGACGATGGGAGCAACCAACGAACTGCAGGATTTCAGATTCATTGCAAGAAAATAATTAATCAGAAACACTTATTTAATCACTTTTGGTGCTAATTTTAGTTTCCTCTCATTAGTATTTCCTGTTTCCCCTCCCGGTGTTTTCTACTGTTGTGCCAAAGATCTGCAACTTCTTCAAATGTTTTCCCCTTTTCTTGTCTTCAATGTCATTGAACATCCATCTTCTCTATCTATTCCCCTTTTCTTTAATGATTCTCTTTGTTTCCGTCTTCAAGAAGAAGCACCTGCCCGCCGCTTCGCCTGCCTAATGTTTCATCCACAAACCACGGCTGTGCAGGCGAAGAGGGCAGGCTCAATCACACAGAGGACGGACTCCGCGGCATCCTGCCATCAGTCTAATTGTAAATTCATCACAGACGGAGCCGATCAATACAGTACTCTTGACTCCACACAAGTTTGTCCTATTGGATTTTTTTCTCTTTTTTTCATTCTGTTGGGGTAAGAGACGTCCATATGTGTTTGGATGAGGTAAGACATTAGTTTCAACACCATTCAATGTGTGAGAAAACATCCAAAGAGAGAGAAAGAGGAAACCTTCCCCCTCTTTCTGCTGTTTGCCCCGAATGACTCGGCCTTTGTGAGGAAGAAACAGAAGAACAAAGCCAGGTTGAGGCGGCTGTGTCCTCTATCTGACTGTGACCTTGGTGCTCCTGGGGAGAGAGCTCGCCATGAGCCAGCGAGGTGCTGAGAGAAGCCTGCGCCATTAAACCTGTGGGGGCTCGCAGAGACACGGAGCTTCCCAGGGCTCCTCTCTGGCACTGCCGCGCCGTAACTGTAGCTCTGCTGCTAATGTACTGCTGGGCATTCAGAGAACACGGGGGAGAGAGGCTGGCTGATCCAATGCTGCACAAAAACTCCATCTTACACTCTCATTTGGTCTACCAAGTGAGTTCACGTCTCAGTGGATTAGTGCACACAACTCCATTGTAAAAACACGGCGAGCAGCCAATGGGTTCCCGGTCCTGGAAATGACCAATAATTCAAGAATATATGCAAAGGATTAGGAGAATGATTTTCTACTAAATGCTGTTGTCAGCCGACAAACAAAAGCTGCGTTTCCATTGACCAAAAGATTACGCAAATTGAAATTGTGAAAACAAATTTGTTTAACGGAAACATGGAAATTTTAATAAAAACTCAGTTTTCAACCAAAGAGGATGAGGTGGTTTTTCAGCATATAGAAACTGCAATGGAAAGACTTTTTGCATCAACAGCTGAATTTTACTACTAGCAAAAACGACAAAGAAGACGACAGGAAGTAGAAAGAGGAGGATGGTTTGTTTTTTGTGTGTCATTTGAACATGTTGGATCCAAAGTTCTTATGTAAAATCACCAACTATAATTTTCCCCGATACACTGCATACAAAGTTTGAAAGGTTTTTCACTCCAATGCCTGAATAAGATGCAGACGTTTCCTCTAATGTCAGATAGAGGATGAGCACTAGTGCCAAGGCCGGATTATTAGGGATCTGATCCAATCAGAGTCAAGCTGGGAAAACGCAGCTGAACGGACATGATCAGCTGCGTTTCCATTGCAAAACTTTGATATTCCGTTAATCTTGAAAACACACTCCCTCAATTGTTGTGTTTCCATTAAATAAGAAAAACAATATCATGTGAATAACTTTTGACTCATTAAGTCATTAAAAACATCCTCCTCCTATTATTGTCCTGTTGTCTTTTGTGTTTTTTCCATCAGTAGTAATCACGACTCGTGTAACATGTAAAAAGTTTCAGTCTTAAGAAATGCGCTGATTTTGATACATCCAACCCCTGTCCCCTCCAAAACCATATCATTGTAAATAAAAAACCTTGAGTTTTTTCAAAATTGGCATATTTATATTGCACATATTGGAATTTTTGTAATTCTCATTTGTGTGATTTTCCATTCAACCTAAATGCATCTGGTGTCAAATATCTGCAACATAAAACATTCTATAAAATTTCAGCACCTATGATGAAATCACAAAAGTAAAAAAAAAACTGTTCATCACCAATTCTTCTTTAAGTCGTTTAGGGTTTTCTGTCTGTAAAGATAATCTGTCATCTTATGTAGGCAAAACTGAAAGAGAATTAAGAATCAGGACATAAAGTAGAATTTGTAATAAAGATTTAAAGTCTCTTGTTGCCAGACATTATTTTGTTCTCTGAAATTTCAAAGCATTTGTGCCTAAGAAGAAATATTATATTGTTTTATAACAAATTTATTTGCATAGGATTAAAGAGAAACGTTTTTTATTTTTATTCACAATCTAAACGATCAGACTGTGAAGGTTGTTTTAGTACATAAGCAACATCGGTTGCTTTCATTTGATTATTTGAAAGTGCTTGTTCTGAATCTTTATCCACAGAGGCCAGATGGATGGGTTGCACGTTTTTCCCAAAGTGATAGACTCAGAAATTGCAGAGGAGCAGCAGCAACACCTTCTCAGTCTGTTACAGCAACAGCTTTCTTGTGCCATCACACAGCAAGATGCCTCCGACTCCACAGTGACGGCCATGTTTTTTCCAACCCGTGGCCAAAACAACCTCCAAACAGCAATACATGATTTATGAACTGAATATCATCATTTTTATTGGACATGTACACTGTAGATACTCTGATAAAGACATCAGAGAGCTGTTAAAGAATGAATTTAAAACAATAACTAAATTAAAAGCTAAATAAAATATCAAAACTAACAAGAAATCACAAATTTGTCTGGGAAAGTTTGCAGGCATTTTCTCTCCAGCTGATTAATTCAATTGTAGATTTTTTCCCCCCAATTAGGACAAAACATGACCCAAAAATTAATATCTTCTTGAATAAAACACAAAGCATTCATCTTTTAATAATCAAGCTTTTTGCTTTCGCTTTAATTTCATGGTAGATAGGACCATGATTTTCCATTACCTCAAATCTGCTTTTAATTACATCACTAAAACTTGGCTGAATAAAGGAATAAAGAGTGACCTAAATCAGATTTTTATTGCTGAAAATAGACAATCATTTTCAATCTTCTTGAAGTGCTTGCCTTTCGTTCAATAAGAAAAACATATAAAACCCTTTTGTTTCACTCTTTCCTTTCCTACAAAGGAATTTGAGTTTTTTAATTGCTTAATTAAAATAGTTCATGCTCAGTTTATTGTTGAGTAGGAAAGAACATTTCAATAGAACTTCTTGTGATTGTAATTTGCAAAAAATGTTTTATTTTTGGCTTGTGTGTTCTCTTGAGTTTACAATTTTGGCTCATGTTACAAAAAGTCTGGACACCCCCGACTGAGATGTTGGCGTTTGTAAAGCAGCCAATCCATGAGCGGCATTCATTTTCCTCGGTGCTGATTGACTGGGGTTTGGAATGTTAGCTTCTGTGCTAATGCTATCACCGTTCCCACTGCATATTAAGTTATGTTTGTGTTTCATAGGCAGTTGCAAAAGGCTTTTTTTTATAGTAGTGCTCAAGTTTTTACAGATTTTAGTTATTCTGTGTTTGTGATATAGACAGAAAAATTATCCAAACTTACCAGCTTCTTAGAGAAAGATTGTTCATGAGACTAGAGGCCCTTTAGTCTTTAGACCAAAAGTCTGAAGACTTTTAATTTTTTTAAAACATTGATTGAATTTAAATTAATTTAAGTGTCCTTTAGTTTTTTAATTTTTTGTTTTATTATTAATTTCACTCATAAATTAATCATTTTTTGTGTTTCTTTGGATGGAACAACAGCTTCAGTTTCTGTATCATAGCACAAAACTTATTTTAGGAAGTTGAGTGAAAGGTTATTATCATTCAATGTCTTCAATGCTGGATGAAAAGTTTATTCTGTCATATGTTTGTCTTTAAAGTCACCCTTTGTGTTCCGAGACACGATTCATCTCCCTGCATCACTGAAAAGGAAAGAGAAATTTAAGATGTTTGAAATGTTGCACTTCATGGTGTAAGAAGGATCCAAGCGTAGGAATAAACAGGAGGAAGGCAGATAGATGTTAGAGAGTAAAAACCAAAAAAAGTAAAAGAAAAAAAGTGACAGAAGAGGAAAAGTAGACCGACTTAAATGAAGAGGCAACAGGGACATCAACAGAGGATCTGGAAGAGAACAAAGGAAACGGAGGAGCAGAAACTGGGAGGGGTGCCTGGCCGAGCGGAGAGGAGTGAACGACAAGCAGAGAACAGGTGGGAAAACGGAAAGTTGGAGACAAAAAGAGGGAACTGAGGACATTTAGAGAAAACTACGGAGCAAAGCAGGAATCTGAAGAGTTCACTCCTAAATGATTAAACAGAAAAGGCATTTACAAGATCAGAGCAAAAAGGAGAAATTAAAGATCAGGCAAACAAAAAGTGGAATGAATTTGAACAAAACCTAGATTGTAATAATCTTTGAAGGTCTTTTAGCTGAACTATAACTAAAACCTCAGTCAACAGCTTGGTGAGTTTTTTCAAACAGGATCAAAGTGTTTTTGGTTCTTAGTAAATGTGTTTTTTGGGTTGTTTTTTCCCCCATGTTTGAAACAATTAATTGGATTAACAGTGAATAATTGATGATTGAAATAATTGTCATCTAATTTAGTAATCAATTAATCATGTACTGGATAATTCAGACTCAAAAATCAACATTTTCAGAGCAGTAATTAAGCTGAAACTATAAAATATATAAAGATTTTACATGATAAAAACACTATTCTCTGTAAATATGTGGCATAGTTTCAGCTTCACGCAGATCAAATTCACTAAAATGAAATGACAGGGATGCTGTTATTGCATTTTAGCTGATAAAATGTTTCAGTTATTTTTATTAACATCGTTTTATTTATATCTCATATTGAATGAAAAGGCTTAAGCGAAAACTCAATAGACTGTGCCAATTTTTTTTATCAGATTAATCGATTCATTTATTAGACATCTAAAATGATCATCGGTTGCATTCCTACTCAGATTATTTTCATGTAACTGTAAAATTTGTTTTAGTTTTTATGAAACTGACAGTTTAATGTTAAACTTGCGAAACATTTATGTCGCCTTGAAGCTTTTAGAAATGACAGAGTAAAACTACAGTGAGGCTTCACCTCAATAAACATTGATCAAGAAATCACAGCCAGGTTTTCTCTGCAGAAATCTGGTATAAAAATATACCTGATGAGCATGTATGTGTGAGTACCTGCCTCTGTTTATCTTTCACTGTTATTGCTTCTGCTGCTTCATTCCTTTCACTGCGGCTCTGATATCTTCCAGTCTATTTTTCACACTGCAGACATGCAAAATTATAATAAAATCTTCAAGGAATTGAAGCCAAGATGACAAAAAATCATATTAATTCCGAGATATTAAACACTCCCCCATTCCTGCTGCAGTTTTTTACATATTCATCACAGGACTAATGCAATTATCAATACTGTAATCTATTTGATAGTCACATGGTGCAGAGAAGTCATTACTTGTGAGCCTTCTTTAATGAACGAATCTAATGAAGTGCACTAATATGTTAGAAGCAGGATTTCTCTCACCTTAGGGGGTGATATGCATATGTGTGTGTATTATTATGTGTGTATATGTGTGTGTGCGTGTGTTTGTGAGAGAGAAAGAGAGAGAGAGAAGGGGGTTGGGATAACTGATAGGTTTAAGTCCTGTTGACATGGATGGAATGAGGACAATGGAAAAGAGCCAAGAAACCCAAAATGGAAAGTTGGATGAAAAGTAAAACTATTGCTTCAAATTTTTCAGATTATGTAAACCAGCTTTAGTGTATTCCATCCGTCCGTCCATCCATCCGGCTGTCCGTCCGTCCGTCCATCCGTCCATCGGCTCTCAGCCTAAGCAGAGAAACAGAGACAGAAGATGTCGTTGTTTTGGTGACTATATATTAAAGAAGCACCAATCCACTTTTGTCACTTTTTTCTTTACTGTATAGCTAATAATTGTCCACTTCACAGACCATCCTGCCTGCTGTGCTCATTGCTCTTCTTGATTCTGTTTGTTTTCTAAGGAACCTCTGAGTTCTAGACTGGTAGACTCGGTTCGATTGGAGACCAAAATTGCAACATTTGCCACATCCTCAGCTGCTGCGGTTCTCTTTCTCACTGCACTGAGTCAAACAAACCAAACCCTTAGAGCAACCTGGCTCTGTTCACATGACATTCAAACCGAACCAGAGTTCACTTCAACCAAACCAAGACCGAAGTTTGTAGGTGGACCAGAGTTTTTCTTTTTTGCTCTGCATCAGAATTTGAGCGTGCATTTAATATGAACTGGAGTTGGATTAAAGCAGACTAAACAGGGCTGGGGTGAATGCATGATAAATTTTCCACAGGAAGTTGATTACTTTGCATTTGATGTAGGTGTATCAGAGTGAAGAAGTCTGAACATAAAAATGACTCCTTGAATTTTCATATCCACATGAATCTTTGCCGTGAAAAGGAAGCACCTGGATGTTTGGCTTCTCTTCTGTTTTTCATTCATAGAAATTAAAATTAAAAAATTAACAATGGGGCAACATTTTAGATGCTTCTGTCTTTATTTTTTCTTCTTCTTTCAAAAGCAATGAAAGAACAATTATTAGACCTACAAATGACAAGAAGGAGCAGGACAGTTGTCGCATTTTCATACAATAAATAAAACGGTTAAAGTGTTCAAACAGAAACCAGTTGGTTAAACTTCTGACACCTAAAACATTGACTGTCCCCAACCACCCTATCCTTAATCTTTCTAGCAGATCCATTACCATATTAATAATGAGATGTGAACCAGTTATAGATTAACCTCTGCAATAAAGAAGCCTGCCAGGCACTCACACTGAGTCACTTTAATGACACTGATAATTATAACTCCATGTGTTAGAAATGACTGACAGGCATCCAGCACACATCATGTATGCAGATTGCACACACCTTCCCTTTTTCTGTCCTCTTCCACATCTTTTCCTCAAGATAAAAATACATCCATAATCAACTCTCCTGCTTTTTGTGTTATAATAACAAACTGGCTATTCACCTTCTAACTGGCGCCAAGACAAAAGGCCAGTGAGTCTGAAAATGGTAAGAGGAAGATTGCAGAGAGATAAAATCCATTCAAAACATTTTTGCAAACTTTCCAAAAAAAGATGTTTCTCTTCCTCCATTCTTATCCAACTTACCCAGAACCGCAAACAACCGCAGAACCTCCAAATAAATGGTAGAAAAAGAGAAAAACTGTAAGATATGTTTATATAAACAACATTTGCCGTGAGATTCTCTCTGCAGGAGCGCTCATTAAACAGGAGAAAAAACGCAAATAGTTAGCAGCGTGCATGGCTCGCTGTCGCTCCGTGTCTGACACTAAGCTGCTGCCGACATTGTGTGGAATGGATCGTGTTCTGTGGCTTTGTGAGGCGCAGCGGTTGGCGCCTAATGTGAGCGTAAGTGGCGCAGACTGGGTGAGAAACGATGTTTGCTTCCCTTGCTGCTGAAGCGTAGAGGCCCGAATGCACTGAGGTTTGAGTCCGCGAGTAGAGAAAAGACTGAGCGAGTGTGTGTGTGTGTGTGTGTGTGTGTGTGTGTGCGTGCGTGCGTGTGTGTGTAGGTGTGTGTGTGTGTGTGTGTGTGTGGTTGAGTCTTTCAGAGCACATGTTATGCTTGACTTCAGTTTGGATAAATCAGCACATGAAGGTTATATAAATAGCTGTTTAAAGCATCTATTCATTTCAGCCCAGACAGATTAAAGAAATGAGAAGAGCTTTTAAGATAACATCAGGTGAAAGAAAATCCTAAAATATGCTTATTGTAAAATAAATAGCAAGCATGATAATATGATTCAGAATCATTTTAAAAAGTCCCAGAATCAAAATTGATAAAAACAAAAACATTGACAAGAAACAATTATTTTATTACCTAGATACAGCATCAATTTAAAATTATATATATATAAATAAAACAATTCTGCTGACTGTCGGCTTCTATTTTGTAATTACGTGGGACGTCCTGACGTCACCACGGTACCGGAACGTACACATGCGCGGGAAGCGCCAGTGGACTTCAACTGGCTCCATTTTTGTTTCAGGCAAACATTTGGGCTGATTTAGGTTTTTACCGAATTCCCCAGAAGAAGAGCGAGCTGGACATGAACTTCATCATGTGTGAAGTTCACAAAATGAAGACTGAACACTACGGCAACACCGGAAGTGTGTGGAGCCAGGCCAAAGCAAAGGTAAGCCTGCTAACAGGTGTTCACTGTGTGAAGACTTGTGTGATTGATCAGAAGTTTGCGTCGTGTTTTCTGCAGAAATGCTCTGAGGCAACCCAGAATTCAACTCCTGTTCAACCGCAGGAGGGCAGCACTGACGCAGCTCAGGGCTGAATGTTGCAGAACTTTGTGGAAAACTCGATTCTCTCCACCAATGGGCTCTTTGCAGCTTCCGCTCCGGTTTAAGCGGCTAGGTAGCTTCCGGTCTCTTGTAAATGGGGTTTCACATTAGGGGCTTGCAGGGCTTGTTCAAGGTAACAATTAATGATGTACATCGATCCGAAGCTCCAACAACTAAGCTGGAGAACGGTTTTAAGATGTTCACCTTGTTACATTCAGGCTGAATACAGAAGTGATACCAAGAAGTAACACAGGAACCTTCTTTATTTACCCTCCAGCAGTTTTAGGTTGAAGAAACTGATCTGGAGTGAAGGCTGCAAACCTTCCCAGACGTTACTTCAATTATCGCCACAAATATTTACAAGTCTTCTTCATTCAGGACAGTTTGGGAATCCATTCAAACTTAAAAGCAAACTATATTTGGAAGACAACAATGTTCATGGTTTTGCTTTGTTTGCTTCTGAAGTACGACTTTGTCTTTCCTTGCTGTCATTTCAACTCAAAGCGGAAACAAGAAAGCCGCATTTCGCTCCTGCAGATGTGACGTCAGCGCTGCAAGGCAAAGAGCCCACTCGTCTAATTACGCTTTAAAAATTAGTTTTCCAACTTATTTAGCATCAAAGAGGATAATTAGCATTATTCATAAAGTAGGGTAGGGTAAGCACACAGACATTATTATTAAAGTCGAATACATGGAAACCTTATGATTTGGTTAAATTTATTATATTTATGAAATGAAGCCCACTTTGTTTAAATGTAAAGAAAGTGGGCTTTTCAAATAGTTTTCTGAATATACATCATGGTATATGTCTGAAATAAGCCAACTAAGATTATGCTTATATGATCATCTATTTTATGAAGACCTTGCCATTATGTTAGTGTTCACCCAACTCTTAAACATCAGCAGCATTTTTACAACTTTGAGTTTTTCACATTTTGCGACTTGGATTGTGCTGCAAAAACACTCAGGTATTGTAAGGCTTTTGAAGTTTTGCAGGATGAAAAATGGAAATAATTTGGTCATAAACTGAAAAATGAGTGATTTATATCTGAAACATCATGCTTATACATTTCCTGGAGGAGAGTCTCATGTTGTCATCTGCTGCATTGCATTAACCACACCTGATATTCAGAAACTTTAATGATCTATTATGCAATGCTGTGTGTACCTGAGTCCATGTTGGTCTCCATCTGACTTATTTATTGGGGAATTTGATGTACTGACGGTGAGTTCGTGCCACACTTAAAGCAGTTTTCTGCAGCAAAGCAGGTAGGTGAGTCAATCTTTGGTGTGGTCTCATTACCCGCCTGTGGATGCACAGCCAGGGATGGAAAAGGAGCAAAGAAATTAGAAAAAAAAGAATAGAAAGGAGGGAGAAGGTTTTTATCTTCTAACATAAAAAGGGAGAAAACGTTTGCCTTTACTGGTAACACAACACATGCTTTGTGTACAGTTTTAACTGCGTTCAGCAGCAGGTCAGTGTTTATTGGGTGCTTGCAGACGTGTGTGTTTGTATGTCCCAGCCCATCTGTATGTCTTTATGGAGGGAAGTAATTGAGTGGTGCAGGACAGAGCTCAGCACCGCAGGGAGCCAGCTGGAGTTATTGAGGGATGAGCAGTCTGCCTCTGGGAAGCAGAACCTCAAAACAAGGCAACAAGGGCGGGGGCAGGAAGGATGAGGAAAACTGGGAGGGACAGAGTGAGAGAAAGACAGTTCTACAGTATTTTTCCAAAAGATGCATCTCCTGCACCATAGGTGCAGGTGGGAGGACGAGTAGAGGGCTGTATCTGTTCATTTATCACCACGATACAACCATTGATGTAGCAACAATGGTTCTGAGGCCAGTATATGTTAAGTTGTAGATAAATATGAAGTTATAGATCACAATGTGATCAGCATCATCTTATTCATCACCTGCAATTTATTTCTGTTCATCATGTCACTGACAAACAAGCGATTCAGGGAGACTAGAGAGACCGCCACCAGTATTTAAGCTCCGCTCTCCTTCTGCACTTGCTGGTATGGAGCTAATTTAGTGTCAGAAAGATTCACACGTGTATAAATTATTTTGTAAGTGTACAACATAATTCACAAATGTGGATGGATTACCAAAACATTCACATATGTGTAAACCAGTGACGTGCGGTAAGGGGAGGCAGACAGTTCTCTTGCCTCATGGCAGGGGGCGCTCATGATCCCAGACATCGTGACTCCACACTGCAGCTTAAGAGATTGTAACAACGAGCTAATCATGGAGCTAGCCATACAGTAAAGGTTTCTCCTGTAATAATCGCAAAATAAACGTTAATCCCAAAACCATGCTACTGCAACAGACTAAATGTTCTGCTCTTTGTGTGGGAAATATTGCAGTGTTTTTTTGTTTTTTTTTGTGGCGATGGCATCGAGTCTGCTACAGAGAGCGAGAAAGAAGTGATTTTGAGTTGTACTTTAACGGTTTCTCCCCTTATTTGTGGAGCACAACACAAAATTAATAACATCTATATGTCCAAGTTTGATTGACGGTATTATTCTACGCAGTGCAGCTCTGAATCACATGTTAACGAATTGACTTTTTGCCCTCCAGCGTCGTCTGCATGCTCAAAATCTCCTTATGTAAACAATAACATGCAGGGCATCTGTATTTGTAAATATGATTATGATGAAGTCAGAGCCTCACCAACTATGGACCTCACTCCACGTCACTGGTGTAAACAGTTTCCCAAATTTACACGTTTCAAACTGCACAAGTGGTAAAACGCTATATGCTTGCAAATCTGCAAATACGCGCAAACAGAAGCCGATGGATCATCTTGCCTGAACTTTTAATCTACTTACAGAGATTTCATAATTGATTTATTTTGTTGTTTCTGTTGTTCTGTTTTGCTTTGGATATTTAAAATGTCTTCCGGTTCCAGTTAAATGTTAGAATCGAAAGTTTGTTGATCTTTGTTCTTGTATTATCATGCCATTACCATTATTATACTTGAAAATGGTCTCAAAAGAACAATATTATCATTAAAAAATTGCAATAACTTCTGGGACAATTTGTAATACAGAAAAATGTGTTTCTGAGACATGAGCTGTTTGACTCTGAAGTGCTGCTGCTTGTTGATCAGTAATGTTCTGCCGCCTGCGATAAACCTGATCATAATATGAGCGTGTCTCTGTTTTTGATAGTGTAAGGACCATTTCTCCAACAAATGCTTCATCATGAGACCTCTTCTCCCCATGGAGAGAGGACCCAGTCCAGCTTCCCTGGACTGGGTCCCAGTCCAGGGAAGCTGGGTCCCTGGACTGGGACCCAGCTTCTCCCGGTCAGTAGAGCCTGCGTGAATGCTAATGCTAGTTAGCATGGCCACAGATAATAAACTGTTTTCCTGTAACGGTGAGTTGTTTTTTCACCATTAGCTCATTTAGCATTGAACATGATGTTCATTGACAGCAATAAAATCCTCCTCCTGTCTCTGATTGGCTGTTTTTGACTGCTACTTTTCTTCGTACATGACCCAGTGACAGTTTTAATATACATGCAAAAAATTAATTTTTGTAAAATTTACACACTGCAGCTTTAAAGTTAGGGTTAGATTAAACTTCTGGGTTAGGCGTAAATATATAAATAGTTAAAATGAATAGAAGTCAATGCAAAGTGCTCAGTTGGATAGAAGTGAAAGGACGAGTTTTTGTTTGTTGGTGGAACAACTTTGTGATGAGCAGCCAGGATGTGAAACAGGGCCTGAGCTCACAGACAATGCACCTCGTGTGGGTGTGTGTGTGTGTGTGTGTGTGTGCCAGGGGGGTCTTCTCTCTCTCCCTCCCTTTCTCGCCCATCTGGACACATCCATTTATTCATCGCGGTGTCCCAGCGGGCCGGCGTGGGGGTCTCAGGCAGATCTGATGCTGGCATCCTCTTATCCATGTGACCACCTCCGCACGCGCTTCCTCCTTTCTACCACATCCACCAGCGTGTGTGTGTGTGTGTGTGTGTGTGTGTGTGGGGGGTGTGTGTGTGTGTGTGTGTGTGTGTGTGTGTGTGTGTGTGTGTGTGTGTGTGTGTGTTCATAGGCATGTTCGCCATCTGGGGGAGCTCACCGACCCATGAGCAAATCAATGCTCATGTATCGATGTGCTGTTTTATGTGGCACTTAACAATAAAAACCCAATAAGCTATGACACAGATAATCCGGCTGGGCATCATGGCTGCTCTGCTTCTCCTTTATAAGCAAATGTAAAGAGAGATTTTTTTAAAACTGACATTGACTTGAAACGGCGACATTAATAAAAAGGCTGCTGGGTGTGGAGGTGTTTTTCTACCAGTCCACCACTCTGTGCTGACAATTAATATCATGAAACTCTGTTATTGCAGGACTGTGTGTGGGTTGATAATATTGTTTGTGGATTTGCCCACCTGCAGATTAGAATGCAGGATTATTTATGGAGGGAAACGGGAGAGAATTGCTGTCAGCTGAGTGTAATTATGCAGGACCTTAAACCGGCCCTGTGTGGGTGATTCAGGGACAGCTAACATGGCAACACGACGGGAAAACAACAGCGCTCCTGGTTTTATTGAAACTTTTGTGTGCATGTTTTCTCCTCCTGCTGAAACTACTTATTTTACAGGTTCACTCGCATGTTGCCTCCTTATGTCTGTGGAGCACAGATGGTGCGAAGAGAGCGTTTCTCAGACATCTCAGAACAACCATGTGTCTTTGACACGAGTCACATGTGACTCAAGATTTCACATGAGACTGAAGATACAGCTGAAAGCAGATTTTTATATTTGCTTAAAAAGATCTTTTTTTCTGACTGTCTGACATTAAGTCAGAAAAAAGTTTCTCTCTACAGTCAGTTAGCGTCACCAAATTTATTTCTGTTTGCAGATTCATACAAAATATTCTTATTCCATAAAACTACTAGTTCACATAAACTAAAATGATGATCCATTTAATATATTTGAGTATACCCAGATGAAGACAACTTAGCCTGAAGGAATCACGTTCATCTGTTTAAATAGTTACAGCTTTTGATGTCCAGTCTTCAAACGGTCCTGGAAAATTTACATGTTTTGGTCCAAAACATGTTGAGTCCAATAATGAACTGCAGACTGAGATGTTTTGCTTTTATTCTTTGCAAAATTCAGCTTAAAATTTTCATCCAATTTTTAAGTCTTGTTACAAAATCTCAGTTTGATTTAGGTGCAGACTTTGACTAGTCCATTCTGACACACTGATGTGCTTTGGGCTAAACCACCCCATTGTCTCTCTGGATGAATGTTTGAAGACTTTTCAAAGATTTACTGAAAACATTTTCCTGCATTTAGTTTATTCATCTTGACAAGCTTCCTGGTAACTGCTGGGCATTAAATTGTCCCAGAAGTTATTGCAATAAACAATAGTATTGTTGTTTTGAGACCATTTTCAAGTAATATGATGATAATTGCACAATAATGAAAGAACATATTTTCAAAGATCAGTAAACTTTAAATTATGATGAACATTTATCACTGCAACTGGAAAACATTTTAAATATCCAAAATAAAAGTAAAACAACAAATAAAATGAATTGAATCTGTGAACAAAATGTTCCTTCAAAAAATGGGCTGTTTGAGACCAAAGCACTAAACTGAAGACTATTTAGTAGAAAGACAAATAGAAAAGAGTAAAGCAAATAAATAAATCATGCAAGTGGAAATTTATTTACAATACTATTAAATGATTTATTGTTTATTATGACAATCTAAAAGTACTCAGTCTCACCAATTCTGGGGGAGAAAAAATACACAGATCAGGCTAAACAATATGGCCGCCCTGCTAATGATGTTTTGGCTCCTTTTGGTTATCAAAGCAGCCCTGACCGGGCGTACCGGACCGCCGAGCGTCTGCTGTGGTATCTGCCATGTTTGTCCAGAACGTCCCACTGATGCTCGATTGGACCAAGATCGTAAGAGTTTGGAGGCAGAGCCAACATCTCAAATTCATTGTTCTTTTTTCTTAAACCATTCCTAAAGTGGTAAAATAAAAAATTATCCTGAAAGAGACCAGAGTTCCCAGAGCAAACCAACTTTTTTTTTTAGCAACCTATTTGGATAAAATTCTCCTGCTCTGAATCGTTCCAGCCACTGAGGTTCAAGTGAGAATCTCAGCTATTTATTTCATTTCCAGCCAAGCATAAATATTAATTGTTTCATCTGTGCAACAGTCAAATCTCCTGCATGTTGTTCATTACTGTCAGGGAGCTGTCTTCATTACAGACGTCCTCTTACTGTACACTCGCGTGTGTGAGCACTCGGCGGGGGGTTTATCTCTGACGATCACTCATACTTCTACATGTCTGTTCCTCTGAGTCAAATTATCGCTCGTCTGGCCCGATCAATCAGGAGAATCCATTGTGGCTCGCTGAAAAAACCCCAATGAGCTCCATCAATAATGGAGCATGCTCTCGCCGTCTACGGCTATTCCCTTAATGAAACAATATCTTGGTGAAATTTTGCTCTGGGAAAGGAAAAACCGGATGAACCTGCAGCCGTTTAGTCTCTCTGTAAAGATTTCTGCTGTTTTCTTGTTGATTTTTAATGGTAATCGAACCTTTCATCAAATACATTTAAAATCAGACAACAATGAAGTATAAAAGGTAGTTTTCAGAATTGATTTTTTTTTAAATCTGATTTTGATTTTACAAGGTGGCCTGGTTTACAACCTCAAATCGATCTGCATGCGTAGAAGAATGTAGACATCACACAGCAGCGTTCATTATTTACAGACGTAATAATAAACGCTGCCGCTATGAACTACTCAAAACATGTTCATTACATTTTCTGTACAAAATCATTTTTAGATAATGAGATTTCATCTCCTCAGTTATTCCTATTTTTAGCTTTTATTTTGTCATTTTATGCAAATGAGCTGCTGTTAGGTATGCCCCCAGCTCAATGTTTGGACTTTCTACATGTCAAAATTAATTCAAATTGATGCGTAATTTTATATCTCTGACCCTTAATCAGACACAGTAGCAGAAAAACAACTGTTGAGATGCAATAAGTAGTTTCTGGATGGTAAGTCAATAACAAAATGTGTCTTTTCCAGCATATGGCAGTAAAACCAGCTGCTCATCTCTGCTTGGGTTGCTAGGTTATGGGATATTCCCACCAATTGTGACATCTGGAGGTTTTCCAGATACAAATAAAACTTATTGCCTGAAAAAGGTTTACTATTAAAATCAGGCACCAAAAAAAAAAGAGTAGAGACACAAATGGAAGTACAAAAATGTGTAAAAAGTGAACTTTACATGAAAGTTTTCCTTTAAATAGGCCGTTCTGCGAATCAGAGAGACAAGACTTTTTTTTTTTTTAATTAGTTGATGCTAACTGTTGTCACCAACCAGTAATTCACATGTAGCCAGGTTGGTTTGGATAACTTTATACCATTAAAAAATCAAATCATCCTTTGAAAACTTGCCTATACTGGGCAAATACGTTTTGACAACCTCAGAGAGATGGAAACATTAGAGAGAGATGAAACAAATGAAAGCTCACATTGATTTGTGTGCTGCTTTTTGTCAATTTGCATACAAGCTAACACCATTAACAAAAGGGCACCGACTGACTCTAATTCCCATCCCCCAAAGATGCAACAAGAGAAATCAACGAGAGGAAATAATGGCCACATTCACTCCTTCAAAACATCACACATGAAAGAATCGCAGTAATGTCCTCCCTCAAGCAGCCTTCATTTCCATTAAGGATACATATTACTCTCTTGTCCCTATTAACCCAGGCCTTTCTGGACGTGCACGCTCGCTAGAGCACCGACAACAACAATGCGGCTGCTTTGTTAGCCCTCCTGTGACTACCATTAACTCTGCGCTAAGATCATTATTTAAACACTGAAAGCATTGCTGACAATTTAGAACGAAGCAGAGCCAAACCTGAAACCTATTCTATAGTCGCAGCTGCGGCGCGTAGTCTGGAATCTGTCGAGGGGCCGGTAAGAGACGCTCCATTGAACCTCCACAAACAACACGAGCCAGAAATGAACCACTGAGGTGGGAGGAAATATGGAATGTTTTTCTTTCTTTCTGAAAGAAGGAAAGCACGGATGATGGAGCACGGAGGTGAGGGAGAAGATGAGAAAGACAACAGAGCGGAGATGCAAACTGGGGAAATGAAAGGCTAAGTTTTTGCTTGTGATTTATTAAATCATAAATTAAACATAAACACCCAGGAAGCGTGTGCGTCAGTCTGATGCTCGGTGGAAGCAGTACAACGGGCCTCTCTGTCTTTATGGCAAACCTTTTTAACATAATGCCAGTTTTTATCTGACTGTCCATAATTACATTACAGAGTTTGACAAGACACAACTACATTTGGACAATCCAGAATGATAATTTAAGATATCTGCATTCACATTCTGAATAGTAATAATAATAATTCACAGTATCTTCGATTACATGTTGATGGTTTAAAATATATTTCAAGATATCTCAAATTAAGCCACAGGGTTCATAATTTGAAGAGTCACGTATTTGTAACTACAATTTACGATATCTCGGATGTATTTATGAATAGTCAAAATCAATTGCATTGTTCCAACAGTTGAAACAGAATTTTGGGTTTACAGCAAAAAATTCTCAGAAAAAATATACAAATATACAAAGAGCGCAATAGCATGGAATATAAGAGCAAAAAACGTCAACAACTTGAACGTTCCTATTTATTCTCTTCCAACCAATACAATGTACTTAAAAGTGCTACTGTCATCCCATAAACAAATTGAAAATGGATTATTTTCAAATCTTTTTTTTTCTGTTTTTCATTGTTTTATTGAAATTTCAAAATGCTATGTAAATCTGTGAAGTTTTAACTAAATAAGACACTAATTAAAAATTCATATTTTAGACATTTTTGTACTGTCCAGATCTCAACTGATTCTAAAACAGCCCAAATGCTTAAAAAAAAAACAAAAAAACACCCGGTCTAATTTTGGCAATAAGTTTATGTTTTTTGGTGTCTGGAAAATGAGGCGTTTCAAAAACTTCCAGGATGTAACATGACAAGTCTGCAGGCACTAACCTGTTCAGTGATAGGTCACCTTTCCAGATATCACTAATTTAGGCATGATTTGCTTTCAGGATGTCTGCAATTTAATTTGCACCAGTAAAATCTATTTAACTACGATTTTATGTTAAAACGGCTTGCCGTACAGCCTTCTTTTAGTTACACAAAGGATGCCTGTGACGCTGGTGTGAATCTATAACCTGTCCCCTCGCTGTGACTCACAGATCCATCCGTCCCCCCGACCTGTGGGGTGCTCTTTCACACACACACACACACACACACACACACACACACACACACACACACACACACACACACACACACACACACACACACACACACACACACACACACAGGTGGAAGACTGTGCATCCCCTCCCCACTGCGCACACCATCCACCCCAAGAACAACAGCGATATTTACAGCCTTGTCCCCAGGAGGCCAGGTTTCTTGTCATGAAGGCGGCGTTCTCTGAGCACACAGAACCGTAGGTGACTTCAACGATCGTGGGCAGGCGGAGGGAGAAAGGACAGCTATTATAGATCCTTACAGGAAGCACTACTCCGGTGTGAAGCCCTCCGTCAATCCTGGAGAAACAATAAGTGAAGCAAGGCCTTTGACGTCATGGTGGTCGTAAAAAACAGAGACAAGGCTGGAAATTAACGGGGGATTCTCTGAGGAGGGCAGAGCATCTTCCTGTTGCTGCAAGACTTCAAGCGTCTCAGTCTCTGATGTTTGGTTTGAGGGTAAAATAAGAAAAATGTTTAGAGAAAAGGATGAATATAGGGAACTAATAATAGTGCGTTTTCTCCCAGGTCACTGTGTTCTCTCATTACACCAGGACCTGCTCATTTACTCAGCATCATCAGGCGTGACTGAATTTACCTGGTATCTATCCATCTGTCTACTAATCTATCCATCTATCTATTCAACATGTTCAAGCTGGAAAAAGCTATTTGCCCATCCATCCAGCTACATATCCACCAGTTTTTCATATATTTATCTATCCTTTATGTTGAATATCTCCAAATTATTCAGCCAGAAGAAACTATTTATCCATTTATCCATCCATCACATTGAATATTTCCTATGGCTAGCCATTTAGGATCTTAAAAAAAACTAGCATTTTTATCAATCTATCATCAGTCCATTGAGTTGAATGTCTCCTAGTTAGCCAGATAGCTGGCAGCTGAACAGAAACTAGTGTTTTTTTTATTATCTGTTTATCCATCCTTCTAGCTGAATATCTCCTACAGCCAACTAACATCACATTGTATCATTGGCAAATTTTCCTTTCCCAGAGCAAACCATGATGTTTGAGTTGGAATTAAACTTATTTATTCCTCAAGTTGTTGTATATTTGTAACAGTTACAGCTCCTTCCACATTTGTTGCCAGTCCTGAGACAGATGTGCTCAAGAGCCGTAAAGCAAATGTTTTTCATGGAGACTCATCTTGTCCAGACCTATGACTAACGTAAAAGTCTGCTACTACAGACTAAAATGTGACATGATCGTTCAGATTGCAGACACTTTGAAAACAATCAGATTTATATCTGGTTTAGTTCCACATGTGAAAGTGCCACAAATTAGATTTTTGGGAGGAAAAGATCAGAATTGGGCTGTTTAGACTGAAACGGAGAATGATTGACAGCGCTAAGATCCTCCTCCTCGCTCTGATTGGTTGTTTCTTGTCAGCACTGGGAGAAGGCAGGAAAGGTTGGCTATTTTCAGATTATCTTTCTCACAACATAGTGACAGTTTAAACAAGTATGTAAACATATTTTTATAAAACTTACAGACTGCAGGCAAATATTTGCTCCTCTCTTTGATTTTGAAGAGTGGCTGAGAGAAATGAACATTTATGTTCCAGTGAAATAGGAAGTGATAAATCAGTAAAAAAAGAAAAACTAAACATTTGTGTCATGCAATTGTTAAAAACTACAGTTCATTTAGATATTAAACTTTGACACTAGAAAATAATCTTTCAGGATTTGCCAATTAATATTTACAAGTTTTACAACAACTGCTCCTTTTGGATCCTGGGAAAATGTCTAAAATTGTTTCTTTCCAGAAGAACCCAAACATTTCACACAGAGGTGCTGGAATGCTTAACAGCCTTAACGTTTCACACTGAGGCAAAACGCGACAGCAGCAACTTTTAGAAGCAGTTTCCTTCCAGCTGCCTGGAAAACAGCTGGCAGTGCAGCCAAAACTCAGCTGTATGTCAGCGGTGCAGACGAAAATAACAAACTCTTGTAATACCTCCACATATTGTGTTATTAATGAACCGGTTCATTCGACAATAAATAGGAAATATTCTAATAAACATTTGTTTTATAAGACCTGCAGAAGTGTGGTCAGTCTGCATGCATGAAATTCCTTTATGTAATCAATAACATACAGGGGATCTATGTTTGTAAATATGATTATGATTAAGTCAGTTTCTCACCTACGACTTACCTCACTGCGTGTCACTGGTGTGTATGTAGTTGTACCAAACTGTATCGTAAGGACCAGTAAGAAACCACTGTAACCATTGTTCAATCTAACAATGGCAGCACTGAGGAGGCTTTAGGCAAAATGATGCAGAACTAAACATAGTTACACAAAAATATTGCATAAAAATAGAACACTAAATAATATATTTGCAAAAATTTTGATTTGGGTTTAGTTGCACTTTAAGCGACTTCTTGATTCTGCCAGATCTAATCTAGTGAAACTGACGGCAATTAATGACAAACAGTATTATCATTTCAAAACTGCATTTTGTATTTCCTCAGCTTATCTTTGTTTGATCTGAAACATTTTAAGGTGACAAGAAAAGCAAGAGCAGGTAATAAGGCAACGTGGACTGTAAGTCATCTCAGTTTTTGTGTTTATTTCTCTGGTTTTCCGATGGAAACAGGATGTTTATCCTAGTTCTATATCACCAGTTCTCACGCCTGCATTTTTAAAGCAGAGATTTTGACTCAGCCTGGAGGATTACCTGCTGTTCCTGTGGCAAATGGAACAAGACGCAGAGCCTGCAGATATCAGCTCCCAGATTTAGCCCGAGAGGGAGACACCCTGCTTACTTCAGGCCTCAGCGCTGAAGGTTTTCTTTTTGATAAAGCTTACAGTTAAGCTTTTGTAGTGCTACTAGGTCCTTAGAATCTTCCCATGATTCACTGAGAACTGAGAAGTTTTATATGTCATGCATTTATGCAACTTATCCTCAAAAAACAAGTAGATAATAAATAAGGTGCAGGGTTCCTAAACATTTCCCACAATAAAATTCAAGCACTTTTCAGGCATTTTCAGACAGTACAAATGGACTACTGTAATATTTTTGTGGTAGTATTCTGCATCCTATACAAGGTAAATTGAAATACAACTAAATTTTATGTTTTGAAATGTCTGTGTCACACACAACTTATACACCAGAATGATCCGGGAACAAAACCATCCATCCATGCATCCATTTTCTTGCACCCTTGTCTCTAGTGGGGTCGTGAGGTCAGGAGGTGCTGGTGCCTCTCAGGACACCAGTCTGTCGCAGGGCAACACAGATACAGACAGGACACACAACTCTGCACACACACTCACCCCTCGAGAGAGTTTAGAGAGACCAATTAACCTAACCATCATGTTTTTTGGGCCTGTGGGAGGAAGCCGGAGTACCCAGAGAGAACCCACCATGCACAGGGAGAACATGCAAACTCCATGCAGAAAGAAGCCCGGCCGAGAATCAAACCCATGACCTTCTTGCTGGACCCTGAATTGAAACCTAACTTTTGCAATGATTCACTTATAACATGGGAATCTGTCTTGTGGTGGACGAAATAATCTGCTGATAGAATTAGTATTTTTTCATTGAAAGGGATTATTGACTGAAACAAACTACTATATCTGCTGAAAAGTGACTTTTAAGGTAATTTTGTCTTATTTCAAGTGCAAAAAAGATATTTGAACTACTAACTAGCTCAAAAACACCAGATTTTGTTTTTGGAGTGCGTTATACCATTTGACAATTTATATTGTGAATAAAACGTGCAGCAAATATTTAAACTTGCTCTTCACAAAGAGATATTCAGATGTCTAGGTGACATCCGAATACATCACTTTATCAGTGGATGTTTACATTGTATGAAACCTTTAACCCCTGACATGCATCACTTTCAAGAAAAAAAACATCTCTTGAAGTTATGTTCCTTTTTCAAATTGCTTCTGCAGACTGGACAACCGAACTGCACAGCAACGCATCCATTCAGATTTGCAGGCAAATATTTCTGCTAAAGCCTGCTGCTAATTTCAATACTTAACTCAGCTGTGATTTATGGACTTGATTCCCCACAGACGCTGTACACAGCCAAGCCTAATGAAACACGCTGCTTTAGATGGAAACCGGAGAGTCCAGAGAGCCGTGCCATGTGCAAAACGAACATATGGATCGCTGCGCTCCCCTCCAACATTCCTGAACAATCTGGACAGGACATTGAGCATTTTATCACCAGCACTCAGCTGTTAGGCTGCTGAAGCATCCAGCCGCTTGTTTCCAGAGAGATGTGCATTTTATCGGTTCTGGAGGAAAACAGGAAGAGGCTAATTTTACATTTCTACCATAAATTCATGCTATGTAACGTTATCATATTTGGAGGTTTTCTGTTACTGTGGCATCTGTTGGGTTGAAATTCTTGTAGCGGGATCACTTGTGGCTGTCATCAGTCTGAAAGTGCAGCATGCTGCAGGATTTTTAAAAGTTGTGGAAAGCAGGAATCATTTTACATTTATTCAGAAATTAAACCAAAATCTTCACATTCTCAACCACATTATTTCCACGAAGCCGCCATCATTTCATCACGTGTCGAACATTCTCAGAAACGTAGATCCAGTTTTCATGAGTTATTGTAAACAGGATGTTGGTGTCCTTCCTGAAACAGAGACGGGTTCGTTTAGAGGTGTAGATGCTCCAGATTATTTAACACAGGGGTGTACAAACTTTTCATATGGGACAAAATTGTCAAGTCAGAATTACTTCTACCAAAAAAAGAGAAATCTAAAATATTTTAAGATAAAGAAATTATACAATATTTATTTATGTGCTTGACAATAAACTAAGTTTACAGATTCCAACAGATTTTCCCACCTGAGCCGTGGATTTCTGCAGCTCTTCCAGAGTCACCTCTGCCCTCTAGGCTGCGTCTCTGCTGTCAGTCAGAACTCTGGGAAATCTTTCACCTGGACATTAGTCATTTATGTTTCACTTCAGTTACATATTACTTTCATCTGTTTGTATGAAGCATTCAGAATCGACTCAAAATTGAAAATCCTGTCTTCTGAATTCTCCACACCTTCGCTTATTAATGTCTCAGAGAAATAAGAAGGGAAAGCAAAACCCGCTGCAGCCGAGCCACAGGTGCTGCCACGTCTCCCGAGGAGGAATGGAGCGCTGAGGGCCGCGCTGGTCGTCTGAGTTTTGAGGCATTGCATTTCAGACGGCATTCATCATGCTATCAGTTTGTTCTTACAAGGACTCGGAGTGGAAAGATAGGCCATGCTGGCCAAGACGTCTGCTGCCCTGAGCGGGAACTGCTTACCTCTTCATCTATTTTCAGACCGTCGAATGTCTCGACCTGCATGATGCAGACATCAGATGAAACCGTGTTGACTAACAAGAAGCAGTTTCACTGGTTGGTTGCATGTGCAAAACTCTTAAATCTCATTGTTAGTAATTATTATTCAAATCACAAGGTAGTAACCACCCAACCTAACGATTGTTTCAGTATTTGATTATTCTGACAACTAATTGATTTTTAATGTAACTATTTAAGCCTTTTTTATACAATATTATGAATACAGTAAAAAATGCAAATTAGCAAATAATTTAGTTCTTTCAAAATAAGAAAATAAAAAATTTTTCCTTTTGGAGTTTTGGGTAAAACAGATTTACAGAGAAAGCTTTTTTAATCTTAGCTGCAAAATTTATTTTTTATATCCACACTTCTATGCATCTCAAATCTGGAACAAACTTCTAGAAAACTGCAAAACAGCCAAAACATTGAGTTCCTTTGCTGGCAATTGTAAATCATATTTTCATGATATAAAACACATTGAACTGCCATGTTTCTCAAATGGACAATACAAATAAACTTGATTGATATTTTGTGAAGTTTTGGCTTATTTTTGCCAATGATCTCTTTTTTTTCTTTTTTGAGTATTTATACTCCAGTTAACAACCGATTGCGAAAGTAGTTGACGATGATGATTAATTTAATTAACTGTTTCAGCTTTAACATTAATCTTACTCAACTTCTTATGCTCGACAATTTTTCTGCTTCTAACAAATCAACTTTACCTGCTTTCGTCACGATTAATCGAATTAATCCCTGCAGCCCTAAGCTGTTATTATAAATCAGTTATAAATCAGTGAATCCAGCAGGTGTCACTGTGTCCTGTGTTCTGGTGCAGAGCAGAGTGGCAGAGATGAACCCACCGGACCTGGCACGGCTCTGTGTGAAACAGTGGGAGGAGGGGTCAGTTTATCGCTCTTTCAGCCGCGCGGCTTTAACTGCACAAGAGTTCACCAGAGGTTCGCCCTGCACAGCACACGGGTGTGAAACTGCCAGGGATAAGAAAAAAAACCATTCTGTTTATGTTCACATCCAAGCATTTTAACTTTTCCTTGATAACAATCTGCAACACTGTTTAGCTGCTTCAGCATGGGAGACTGCAAGGGCATTCATCGTCAAGTACGTGGAAGAAGGCATTCTTTCTGTGAAAACAAGGTGGTTTTTGATTTCCCAGGGCATGCACAGTTTGTGCTGTACACAAAGTTAGACAGGAAAGTGGTGCATAAGCCTTGAAGCGCTTGAGAAACCACTGACACACAGCGTTCCAAGGACACAACCTTTAGTTTGTTCTGCTGCGGATCTGAGGGCGTAATTTGCTTTTTGTCTCCGGACATGGACTTCCCTGAACCATGCCATTTTTAATCTTGGGGCCACAGCTGCTATCACGCGCTTCTGCACATAGCAATATACAGCATGCTAATCTACATTTATGTTGATAGCAGGTTATATAACCTCTGCAGCAACTTCACCTTTGCAAACAGACAAGAATTTACATGTTCTGGACACAGTTTCTCCTTCCCTTTTTTCCTGCCTCTCTGCATGCATGTGTGCACGCAGAGTAACGCTGCCAAAGGGGAATAATAACACTACTTTTAGCAGTAGAGCAAGTTGGATTAAAAGCCCTCATAGCATGCACAGCTTCTCGCCAGCTAAAGGAAAGTGCTTTTTCTGAGGTGGTTAATGTTCATCCCACAATAAAGGAGCTGAAACCTGGTGTTGCTCTAAGAGGCGAACAATAAACTGAGAGAAATGTGTTTGCAGATCAGGTTAACTGAAGCATTTAACAGAGCAGAGGGAAAGAGAAAGAAAGAATGTAGAAAAATAAGTGTTTAACTCTACGCGCTACTTTCTGATCAGAGCCAGCCAGAAACAGAAGAATATGGATCAGGAGGTTTTTCATGTAAATTACCATTAGAATAGAATATTATAGAAATATCCTTGAATTTTCCACCACTTTCTGTATACCAGCAGCAAATTAAAAGTAAATGAAGGCCTGTAGATTCAAATTGAGGCAAGATAAAAAAAATAAATGAATAAAAATTGTAATTTACAACAGATAAAGATAAAAAGATAATAAAAAATTTAAAAAATTAAAAATAACCGCGTTTCCATCACCGAGCAGATGGCCGCTCATACTGAGCCAGGTTCTGCTTCTGCTGGAGATTTCTTCCTGTTAAAGGGGAGTTTTTTCTCTCCACTGTCCTCGCATGTATGATCTGTAAAGTCAAGAGATTGTTTCATATGTCTAGGATGGGTGCACAATAACTCGCTGCTCTGCTGGGTTTCCTCAGAAAGAAACTTTTTAAATTAAATTTAATGATGAACTTGTTTGACATTCAGGATCATCTTGAATGTTTGTGATTGAACAGATTTTATTGAGATGACATTTGTTGTGAAATGGCTCTATAGAAATAAAGTGAATTGAATGTACAGAAATTGGCAACAAAATCTTCAATCTGCATTGTTAGTTGTAAATAAGCAGCAAACGCATTACAATAGAAATTATTTCTGCTTCAGGATCTCTGACAGTCCAGATTTTGTTTGGCCTCACATTTGAAATTTGGATTTCTGAGGACAAATGATGTCCGTCAGTGACGTACTGTCGGGTAGTTCACATCGTATCAAGCCCACATGGTATGACGTGCGCTTTAACCACTGTTCTGGCTCACTTCTGTTTACGGGTCGGAACCTGCACTGTGAAACAAAACTTTTCACTTAATAGAAGAATTCTGGTGAACAAAACTTAATTCTCATTCACTTCTTGTTGCAACGCATATTCAGGAAGCGGCGTGAACCTTTGGATAAAAAATGCTTCATAAGTTTATCTACTTGAGTCTGTGCAAAAAATTTAAAATAAATTAAGTACTTGATTTACCAACTAGGTTTCCCATAATGCATTGTGATTGTGCCACAGCAGCAGCCACTAGTTAAACCACTTTATTTGTTGCAAAAATTTGTTCTATTGTATATTTCTATATATATCTATCTATAGATAGCTGTAGATAGATATCTACATATATATATACATATATATGTATATATATATATATGCACATTTGAATATATAAAACTGCACCAAACTGCTCTGACTTGGCGTACAGCCTTGCATATAACTTTGTTTGACTGCAAAAAGTGAGCAAACTTTCACTGCTTTCTATATTTTCTGTCAAAGTTTGAGCAGAAAATCAAATAAGAAGCAGAAACTGTTTCAATCAAGTAGTTTCTTTTGATACAAGTAGTTTATAGTTTATAAAATTAATATTTGGGTCTTCAGAAAATCACAATATACTCAGATTTCTTAACTTAAATTGCACAAGTTAATGTTACTAAGCTACTTTAAAGAAAACTGAACAGTCTGAGGTTATGAGTTTGAAAATATTTTCCTATTAAACTTAATTTTATATGAACTTATTAGGTTTTTACAGTACAGTTAGTCGAGTAGTGTAAACTTACATCTTGCACATATTAACATTTTTAACTTTTAACAACTTGATTTTTTTGAGTTTAAACTCCACCTATTGTGTTTTACAGTGTGTTTAAGTCCCATTTTACAGCCATTCACCAGCTGTCTCCCCCGCCTGCAGCAGACCAGACTCTCCTTTTAGCACCTTCTTATTTGCTGTTTGTCTTCTGGCGTTTCTGACACCTAAACACAGAGGTGCATTTGATTGCCGCCCTGAAGCTGTGCTGATGTCACTGAGCTGCATTTTCCATCATAACCATGACATTAGTCATGTTCTGAAATGTGCTCCAGCTAGAACAAAGCCAGATCGTGCATGAAAGCTGGTTATAACACCAGTTTTACCAGTAGCTCAAAAAAAAAAAAAAATATGACAAGTAGAAACAAAAAAGAGGAAGGCTCTACAAGCGGGCAAGCTTTTGGTTTTGATGAGGAATACATTTACAAATCAGTCACGTCCTCTTTGGAGATTAAATATGGCACATGCTTTATTTAGTAAACAGAGTGCAGATTTCTGTGCAGTAATGCTGCCGCTCGCTCACACTATGTCAGCGAGTTGAGACCGACTGATAGCATCTGGAAAAATGTGTGTGAAGCAAAAAGATCATATGACAGAACAAAAAACAGAAAGAGATGTTTATATTTGATGTGTCAACATATTGAAAGATCAAGTAATGACTCAGCTACTGCAAGACAAATGTTTCAGTCACAGCACGCCTCATTTCAAATATATTTCCCCTTTACGGCTTGAAATCATGGCAGTGGATGCAACTTTCTCTGTGTGCTCACACAACGTTGACCCCTTCCAGCATGACCCGGCGCTCCAGTCCGCAGTGACACCGTGTCAATGATAAACCCACAGAGAACATCCAAAACCGTGACTGAAACACACACAGGGGCTGAGAACAGGACGTTGCAACACAGAAGGAACATGCTGATAAATGCATTGCTTCACAATCAGAGAGGAAAAAAACTCTAAAACCTGAGAATGTGGAGCAGTTTATTTTATAAGGCATGACAAATTGCTCAGTTGCAGAACGCGTAACTGTGCTCACTGGTGCGTGTGAAGCATACGGGATAATCATTTGCAGCTTTGGGTTGTAATTTAGGCTGCCTTGTTTGTTGTTGAAGAAATTCTGTAGCTCAATCAAAAAGGTCCTCGGTGCCAAAATAGTCGTCAGGCGGATCTGAATTGTGTTTACTCTGCTGAAAGGCCGAGTAAACCACCAGTTCTCACAGGCAGGAAAACATCACGCTCGCTAGTATGAACAAAAAACCACAGCATGGCTTCTGTACAATAACTGGAACAACCGTCATTCATAGAACAGCTCAGATAGGCATCTTTCATTTTCACTGGTTTTGTGTTTCCGCTCTGCTGCTCTTTCAAGATTTATTCTAACGCTTTAAGACACTTCAATTAAAGCGGCACTAAATTAGAAAGTTTAACTGTGACACAGTGTTTCTCCTCATGTGGCCTAAAGTGTGAAGTCACGTTGTGACAACACAGAAAAGCTTTAAATTATTGAGATTTTCACGGTTTTGTGTTTGTAATTGTGTATTTTTAACTCACTCAGACAGAAGCGGGTTCTCACATGGGCGAAGTGGGCAGATGCCCAGGGCGGCTCCTCCTAAAGGGCGGCATCAACTAGTAAAGGTTTTTCAGTTAAACTGTACAGCATAGGGATGAATTGTTGATCATTTTATGGATTTAACAATTAATATGCTTGATGTGAGATTTTTTTCTAACTGAATTTGAACCAGGTGAAGCTAAAACTACATCTGTTGAGTTTTTTTTATCTTAAGTGCAAAGTGTATTTGGCTTTTGTACAGATTTGACTTAATTACTCCTGAGTGTGTTGTTCTTTCAGTAAACGTCCGTTTTTTGAGCCTGTGTTCCAGTTAAGGATTAATCGATTACTGAGTTAGTTAACGATCGATCTGATTATTTCAGCCCTGAACTTAATCAAATTCTTATGCTTTCTGAGTTTTCCTGCTTCTGACAAATCAACTCTCCCTGCTCTAAATCATTTACAAACAGGCCAGATTTTATGCATGACGTGTGGAAAAATATGGATTTGGAAACAAAGTTTTTTTTCAAAACAGGTACCAGAAAATGTTTCTGCTTTTTAAAAAAGACTAATTTCCATTTACAAGCGAGCACAAGTGCCAGTCGATGGTGTGTGAGGTAATTGGACCTGTGGGACTGAGGCGAACGGCGGTTTGAATCAGGAAAAGCTCTGCTATTTTACTGTTCAACAGAAAGTGAGAGGTCAGGAGCTTTGAGTGGATTTTCCATTGAAATAAGAGCAGAGGAATAATTCGGCCTCCTGACGTGAAAGTAGTTTAGAGAGCAGTGAGCACAAATGAGCAAAATAAGAAACGTCAACACTCATTTCTTACAAAAAGATCTCTAACCAGATTTATCAGATTATATGCAGCTGAACTGGGACCTGCTGTTATTTCATTTACTGAGATATTTCTGACATTACTGATTTATTCCGATCATAAGAGGCATGAAAGTTAATTTTAATGTGTAACTGAGGTCTCAGAGCGACAGGCTGTTCATTGACTATTCTTTCTGCATCCAAACTCTCAGCAGTTAAACCTGAGCTGGACTATCACATGTCTGAAACACTCGGCGTCTATTTAATCAGGAACAGATGACAGTCGGAATACAGGCACTAATTAAGTCTAAAAAATTACAATAAGCTCAGAGATTTATGAAAAAGATTGTGAAGGAGGGAATATGGAGAGCGGCCATGACAGATGATGCAAATGAAAGCAAGAAAATCAAATGGATCCAAAACTGTGAAGGATAAGAAATTTAAGTTTCCTTTTCCAGATCATCCTGGCCTACAGGAAGCATTCTCACACCTCAGTGGTTACCAAACATGAATTAAAACCATGTAACCGAACAGGTTCTGCTTCAGCACTGGCTACTATAAATACTGTTCACACACCTGTTTCTGTGGAAACCTGAGTATAAAACACAGGGATCCAAATTTGAAAACAAATCCAATAAAGTTCATTTTTATTAGTTTCCCCAAAACTTGTGCTAAACTTTTTTTGTTTGCTTTGAGTGACAAGGTCCAAAAAATCTCATCATAATCAACTTCTACCTGGCAATTTTTAAAATGATAATAATACATGATCAATTTTTATTTAGTTTTCATTCAACAAGCTGAACATTGAATCCACATTGTGCCATCACACATCAAGTAGATGAATACAAAGTGACAAAAACCGCTGACTGTTGAGCCACTAACTTCAAATAAACAACCAAATTCAAACGTTGCAGCTAAATTTTGAAAGTTTCACCTGCAGTGTTATAAAAACACTTCTTTCTTTCTGGTCTGCATGGACCTGAATTGTTCTCTCAGTTAATCTCTCCAGGGGGATTATGGGAGCAATAATAGTCAGCCCTGTAGCTTTGTTTACAACTTATAATCTGCCATAAAACATAATGTGAAAGCAAACAGGACCAAACGTAGGTCTGCTTTTAGTCCGGGCCAAACAAGCGGACCACAGGCCTTTCCTGATGTTGCCTCCATGAACTTCATGCGTGAAGCTGAAAATGTCTGCGTGTCTGGAACAAATGATCAGGTGTGTGAATTGTCAAAGATGGAAAATATTCAGTGAACGTCAGCTCTGGTTTTTGGTGTTATTGTTCTCATCCAGGGACATTTTATTACCTTGAATGATTGATTGAGATTTGCTGGTACGTTGCTAAGGTTGGATCTTATTTGCTTTAGTGAGACTAAATTTTATCGCATGGTAACTATAAATCTAAAAACCAAAGATCACACATGGGATATCTCAAGACTCTTTCAGGCTTCATGATCTTCCCCTAAATGAGATCATCAACTACTAAAACCAAAGCTGATGACTCTACTTTTCTGTCACCCTTCATCACAGTCTAATATGGTCACTATGTAAATGTGTCCAAAATTCCCATCAGTGGTTGGATCAGATTTTCCTTCTGTCATCAAGGAAAATCCAGGACCTGTAAAACACTTTGGAATCATCAGTTTCGTATCAAAGCAGGACAGTAAAACTTGTGCATGCCGCCAATTTCTGTAGATTAATTTTATCTCCAAAATGCCTCCTTACCAACATGAATATATCACCACATTGGCTCATTATTTATCCAATTGCAGATATTTCTAAACACAAACTGTGCATTTTTAACACCCTAGACTGGGTTTGAGTGAAACCTCCCGACATTTAGAGGATCTCAGAAAAATATTCTGACAAGAAATATTGGGAGAAACGGCGCCACTTCGGCAACTTAAATATGTAAAATATATTAGAAGAGTCAGAGATATTAAAGTTACCAGTGTCACATAAAGCACATAACAGGAACTGAAAGATGAAATCGAACTATTAGCCTGTTGGGAAGTGCAATGTGCAGGGTTACATCCGGCTTCAGCTTAGACTTTCATAGTTTCGCAATACAGTGGCTGTCTGTAATACAGCATGCTCACATTAATTATCTCCAAACAAGCGGTTTTTAAAAAGACACTATCGACTGTTTGTGATTTTCCATTTCCTCCTGTCATGTCATTTAATGCAAAAGGCTTCAAACCCCTATTATAATAAATAAATATGAACTCCGTGCACAGGGGGCGCTACTCTGCTTGGCCAACTACAAACATGGCCTGTGTTTGTTTTTATTCAGAGTTTCAGTGATTCTTGAGAAGTCCTATGGACAAAGCACAACATCTGAATAAAATATTTTTTTTCACATATTTGACTAAACTAAATTGGGCCATGTGAGCAAAACAATGTATATTTTCCTGGTGTTTGCTGAATATTTTTTATTTTAAACTTTGCAGTAGGTGGATGGTGTCTTTAAAATCCCTTGTTCTGGAGCAGAACTCAATACATTATAATAGTTTAAAACAAATAAAGAAATACTAAGATGATAATGTTAAATGTCACTGGGAGCCTGCACCTTAGCATCTTTACATTTTCAAAACATTGTCATATTTGTTTGCAAAAGCTTGAAGAATAATTAAAAAAATTAGGAAAAATTTAAACCCATTTGACTCACTTCTCAATAATCACTGATTTATTCCTTTTTTTTGTCAAGTTATTAAAATGCAACTTATTAATACATTTACTCGTTTTTTTCTAAAGGAAGAAAACAGATCAAATCAAAACATGAAAGTCAAAAGACACTATTTGTGCAGAAAACATGTCATTATGAGGCCAGTTTTACTGAAAATGTGTCAGAAATGTTGAATAGCCTATTTCAGAAATTAATCCAACACAAACTGAAAGATTTAAACTGAAAATATAAAATGATCTTATGCTGAAAACAAATTGAAGTCTTTTATTATGACTATAAATTCAGTAGAAAAGCTGGGCACAGTTTGTTTTCATGGGTTTTTATTACCGTCTATTCATTTTGAAGCTTCGTTTCATGTGTTTAAAACACCATAATTAAAAACAAAACTAGAATAAAAAATTTTGACCCTGGACATTAATTACATTGTTGTGTTTTAGAAAAGCTCTATGATCTGCATAAAATGGAATAGAATAAGTGCAAAGTTTGTGCTGTGTTTCTGGGATGCAGTGAAGTATTTGATGAGTTTCTGTTCAGTTCGTCTTGCAGACATGAGGAGCCTGCAAGCTGAAATGTGTGGCCCGGTTCGTCATGAGGGCCGAAGCCGCTGTGCTGCTAACGAGTCGAGCTGACATGTTTCATTTAGAGCTCGGTGAGAGCAGGATGGCTGCTAAATGACAGATTACTCACATTTGTGTGAGCCCATGTAATCCGATTCCAGTCCATTCTGTGTAAATCTCGTGTCGTCATACAGAGGAGCGCTCCAGCCTCTGCGCAGGCGCGACCAAACGCACACAGAGTCATCGATCACAGCCACTTTGCACCATGAACAAATAACATTAAAACACCGGGACGGCGTTACAGCCGGCAGATTTACTGACCTGTTGTGATGTAAAAATGTATCACATTTGTGACAAAACCGCTCAGGTAACTGAAGGTGTAGCTAAAAATAGCAGAATTTAAATGACTGTTAGATAACAGATTGCTTCTATTTTTGTTGCCTCTTGTTGTTTTTGTTTAATTTAATGGATTATTTAAAATATTGTCCCTGTGTTTTACTAAGATTAAATAGCACCGATGTGATTCAAACCTGAATTTGACATCATTTTATTATAAGATGATATTATGTAAACCCTGAACATGTCTTCAGTCAAAGGCTTCTTCAAATTGAACGTAACACAGACTGCTACAGGAGCGCCTTTAAAAGTATTATTACACTTAAATTTGAGTTGAACTTTTAAGTATTTGGATTGAACCTGTCTCTGTTATGTGGCAGTTTGTATTGGTTTAATTACGCATTTCTTCATAATTTGTTATTTTTCTTGTAGAAAACCTTGAGATTACGTTTATTGTGAATTATAATTAATAACTAAGAAGAATTAAACCATACATGAGCTTTGATTAATACATTTTTATTCTAACATTAATCTTTCAATATAAAGCAGGTAATTTTCATACTGTTTTGTGTTTTTTCTATTTCATGTCCCATTTGAGGCTCGGATGGTGATGCCTCCCTCCGCCTGCATCGATGCGCTCGACATTCGACTCTCTCCCTGCCCACCAAACTCGCTGCGCTCGGATCACTGCTGCAACTTTTGCAGAGACTCCTCACTCCACAGACATGTCGCACAATAGCTGAAGTAAAGCTGTCATCGCGGCTCTCCATTCGGGCCAAATTACGCCGCAGGTGAGGATCTCCGGACGCGCAGCCCGGTCGCTCCTTGGCCCTTTCCTCGCATCGGACCCCTGCTTTTTATTTTTTTCCTTCTTTCTTTCTTTTTTTTTTTTTAAACCGGCCTGGATATGAATTATGAGCATTTTGTCCACTAATGAACCGGGCCAGTGATGCAGGAGACCGCGGCGACCCTCTCATCAGTGTTTCAAGATGGCAGATTTTTATTGAGTTTTGATCAGAAAGCTCGCTTTATTCTTTGCCATGAATAACAGGAATCCTTGCACCGATGGCCCCTGTATACGAAGGTAAGGGTTTTTCCCCAGTGGAGATGTGCTGCTTTCATTCTGTGCGGCTGGAGCCCGTCGGTAGGGACAAACGAAATGCAGCTCAGGGAGAAAAAAAATCACACAATTCTGCTAAAGCATCTCATCATTCATCATATTTTCTAAACCGAACCCAGATAGGCTGATGAAAGCAAACAGTTCAGGTCCTTAGAGCTGAAGGGAGCCTGGCTGCTGCTCAGTCACATTGTGGTCAAATCGCGCTGATGAGGCACCAAATCACCCAGAACAAGCAAAAAAATACAACAAACTGTCTGTGAGAAACGATGTTCGGTCCTCATGTTGCGTCCTGGTGGGAATTTTATCCCAGCTTTAAGGGAAGGAGAGCGGGTCGGAGCCGATCGGTCCCGGTCGCGTCTGTTTTCAGTCCCAGCCTTACTCCTGCATTACATTATATCCCAACAAATGCAAAAAATCTGCACGACTTTTCTCGTTTTTTTAGGATGCAATGTTTCATGGATGCATGTGTCTATTTGTTTAAAGTGAATGTCTAACGGAAGGTGTCGATATGGCTGCAGCATCGCGGCTGGAACTAATGCGTTTGAGTCGCTGAATTAGATGCTGTCATGGGGGAGATTTTTTATGCGTTCGGGCAAAATCACACATTTACGCAGCATCTGTTTCGATATGAATGATGTATTTTGTAAAAAGTGGGTGATAATTAAAGCAATGCGGTGCAGATTGTTTCGTGCATGAATGAGTCCAGCTGCAAGACATGAAACTGCATGAACAAACAGGATATAATGTGCACATTCCAAAGTCTGTACAGTGTTTCATGTAGTTTCAGCTTTCTGTTCAGAAGTCTTTATCGATGCTCTCTTGGCAGAAAATATTGATTGTATGAGGAAACTGAGTTCTACGCGCTGATGCAAACTGAAGAGTAGTACATGCAAATAATGAGGCTTGATGCTTCCCATATTTATTTTGGAGCAGGCTCGTGTTTAATTTGTGTTTACTCTATAGTCCCTCTGCTGGTGTTAAAGGGAAGCCCGACCTTCCCTATTCATGAATACCATTAGGAAAGAGAGGAACTCAGCAGCAGTTCTTTAATACACGTTAAATCGTCCCAACAGAATGAAGATTCACGACTGAAAGTGAATCCTTGTAGGTATATTTATGGTATGTGAAATGGAGCTATAGAAAGCAGAGGTTGGGACTCTTTCTTCAGTGGTGTTTTGTCCCCGCAGTAATTTTCTAGTGATTTTTCATTAGGGGTGTCGAAGCTTCGAGGCAAACCTCTGCTGGTGCTTTGACATGAAAAGGAAAGTTGAAATGAGACTCCTATGCAAAAAGGTAATTAGTGTAAATTACATTCCCCGATTTCTCCTTTCACCATGGAGAGGAGGAGACGGGAAGAGAAAGAGACAGCAGGGGGAATTAATTACCCTGCCTGTCCTCCTCGGCATTAGAGAGGCTGTTATGGAGAACAGCCATGGAAATGACCAAAGTCTCCGGTGGAAAATAGGTTTGAGGATGGGATGGGGGGCTCACATAAAACGGGACCGACTATTATAGCAATTACTCACCCTGGGCTACAGGGTAACTAATAACTCAAATCTATATGATTAACTGCTTCCTTTGATTGTTTAAAAATGGCTGAGAAGCAAAAATATTCCTGCAACAAGCGTGGCTATCGCCTTCCTGCTGGATTCTCGTCTGGGATTTCCCCCATTGAGCTCAATTTCTTCGGTAGAATTTCAACGGAGCCAATCAGCGAACAGCAGGAGGAGTTATGAAGATGTTCTGCACAATGGCTTGAAAATAGAAATTTGAAAAAAAATTGAAGAAAAATCATAATTTTTCTTAAAAAACATTAGAAACATCCCTATACCACGGCGCTGCCAATCTCTATTTTCTCTAAGATTCTTTCATCAATGACTTTCTTGTCACTTTTCTGTAAACTATAGATTGGTGAAATGCACAACCAGTTGTTGTCATGGTAACGGACCATCCCACCTGAGCTGTTGATCTCTGCAGCTCTTCAAACGTCAACTTGAACAAGACAATTCTTACTACTTTACATTATGACAACATCATACTGTCTACATCTCACTGAGACTTTAGCACTTTAAACCTGGAAACGTTCTTCAGGTGAGAAGGCCGACTTTGTAACTGTCTTTTTGTGTCTCTGAAGGTGCAGGTCCGAGTCCGATTTCTGTTATAACTGAAGCCTGCCAGTTTTGGTTTTGCCAGACCAAAACTGAATGATGGATCAAGGGGAGTGAAAACATTTGCGACGTTAACATCAGATCAGCCGTATTTCCGTGAGAAGCTTGAAAGCATTCATGGTTTGCGCTCCGTTGGGTTTGTATTCTTGGCTGGACTTTTTGGTGACGTGTTTGTGTTCGGGTCCCCCGGCTGCGACAGACGGCCGTCAGGCAGACCTGCTGGCAGGAAGGGGAGGCTCGCGGTGCGATCGCCCTGGGATCAAACCGACGCCTTGATGGATGTCTGATGCGTGGAGAGGGTCCAGCAGCCTCCAGCTGTGGAGAAGCTAATATTCAGACACAAACCCAGCCGCTCGCCCAGCAGCCCTTCTGCTTGGCCAGATATGAATGTTGTTGTGTTCTCATGCATGCATGGGCATATGTCTCTATCTGTCTGAGTCCCTATACAAGCAGGAGGATTAGACAGCTGCAGAACTGGGCAGCGTTTGCAGATCTGCCTCTCACTATTTCAGAGTGGCTTCATTCATTCCCACCTGGTAAAAAAGCAGGCGGAGAATGAGTCAGGAGCTGCCGCTGATGGCTGTTGGTGGTGACGGCCGCGCAGCATCACAGGCAGCTTAATGATTTATCCATGCACACAGCCATTATGTGTTAATGCGACTTCGAATTACCTCGTGGTTTCCGAGAACAGAGAACGCGCTGCGCTCCGGTTCGGAGAGTCGATCTGAAGCAGCAACTTTTCCCAGACTCTCTCCCGCCCCTCTTTGCCTCATGCTTGTTTTGAGCAGCGTGATTGATATCTTCCTTGCTGACTCCAAGGCTGCAGCCTTTTTAGCTTTGATTAGAATTGCAGGAAAAAAAACCCTGGGGGCCGAGTGGGGCCACAGCGAGGCCACACGCCGAGGCAGGGAATGCATCGCAGGGTCTCTCTTCCTGACCGTTATGACAAGCAGGGTGGTGTGTTTAGCTCTTCAGTGTCCACAGTAAGGAAACACACACACACGGGGGAGGATAACTCAATGGTTAATATGAGATGGGCTGATAGACACCAGGCAGGAAACATTATAGGTTCAAACGAGGACGTTTATCTCTTTCCTGTTAAACTTGCACTTTGTGTTACATCAATGTTAGAGATTATTTGAAAACTTCAAAAAGTGGCTCAGTTTTAATATTGAAGAACAATTACTCGTTTCACTGGCTGATTGTTTCACTTGCAACATGGGAAAATGTCTCATTATAACTAAAATAATCTCCCAGTGGACCTATTTTTTTTTAATTTTATTAAATTTTTCACTGAAAACAAGCTCCTATATCTGAAAAGTTACTTAAAAGTTAGTTTTATGATGAATTATTTTTATTCAGCCAAATTTGACATGTTACGAGTGCAAAAATTTTATCTAAATCATGCCGTAGCATCTAATGATGATGATAAACTTTATAAAAACGCAGTAGCTCAAACATAAATGTCACCGTTTGTTGCTCTGTACCAGATTATAGCATAAGCTAATTCCAAGCTACAGGTTATAACATAGATATTCACACAAACAAACAAACTGAGCACCACAGGTTACTTCCTGCTCTCTCTCTCTCACTCATACAGTTAATATATCTGATCAGTTTTTAACACAAAAGCTTCAGCTTCTCTAATCAACAATCATTTCTGCTTCAAAATACTAAAGATCAGGGAAAACGAGAACAGCTCACGAGGAAACTGGATATAGAAGGAAATGTTACGTCACTAGTTGGATATCGTTTTGGATATTTAAAATAAATCAATAATTATTGAATCACTTAGATTGTGATGCGTTTTCCAGCCGTATTGCCCACTTGGTTGCTAGAGAAGCTAAACTGAATAAATGTGGTTAGTTGAGCCGTCATAAGGGGCGTCCTGCGTTCGTCAGCGCTCTGAAATAGCTCACAGGTGTGATTTCAGGACTCTGGAAGCAGATGGGTGTTAGTCGGGGGGTTAGGGCTCAAAGCTTGATCCAGATCTAAAATGACAGGTTAGTAAAGGTCAGTCCAGCATGTATGAGCAGAGCAGCTCATGTTTTAGATGCAACTTTAAAATGTTCCCCTCATGGGAAGATATTATTTTATTTTATTATTTTTTCAAAGTGGGGATGAGAGAGAAGGAGCCTCAAACCCGTCAGCTGCTTTGACGAAGCGTTTCCGTGTTGCCTGTCAAGCGTGTGCGACGTTCCTTTTCTTCCCCCTGCCGTTTTGTTTTGTTTCAGAACAGCTGCTTCTGATTCCAACTCTTAAATTAAGAATCTGTGTGGGATCTCTAATTTGCTTTGAGTTGCAAAAATAAAAAAATAAACATGGTTTTCTGAAATGCTTGCTTGAAATAAAACTTTCTTTTGAAGGGAACCTATTATTTAAAACTCCCATTTTGCACATTTTTGTTCTTCTATTTGAGTCTAAAGGCGCCTCTAAAAACAAGCCAAGCATGAACTTGTTGCTGTTTTCTGGCAATAAGTTTTTTGGTAACTGGAACAGGAACCGTTTTAAAAAATACAAAACCACAGGCACTGCCCGTTACCTAGCAACCCAAGCTGATCTCCAGCATGTTTGGTCAGCTGGTTTTGTATGTATGTGCTGTACAATGGCTGCTGGAAAAAACAGCCATGATGTACCATCCAGTAACGACCTGCTGAATTCTTGTTGGTTGTGCAGGAGGATCCACTTCTGCTTTTCAAAGATACATGGTTGTATACTGGCACATCCGTTTGAAGTCGTTTTCATGTGGGGGTCCTGGCCTTCAGCTGCTTACTTGGATTTAATGTGACAGGACTTCCTAAAACACCTCATTCTGAAATCTCATCATCTAAGAATGACTTTGTTCAGAGCCTGTAATGAACATCTTTTGCGTAGCCTATAGATCTATCCTAACCTGTTAAAGTAAGTGTAATAGCTCACCTTATCGGCTGACATAGCTGGTTATTGACTGAAACTTTAAGAAGTTAGAGCTGTCCTGCTCTGCGGCGAGCGCAGCTAGCTCTTATTGTTTGTTGGACGGCTGTGCAGAGCCTCTGTACCTTATGACAGATCCTTTGCTTTGATCTAGCATGAGAGCGACGGTTCAAACAAAGGTTCACATTTTACCACTTTTCCTCACAGCGCAGGCTGAATGAGGCCCTTTGTTAACTTCCCCGTTAGGCGGTAATTACACAGGGATTCCTCCTGCATAGACGCTCTGCTTCATACACCCAGGCTCATTTTTCATGCATGTGAACTATATTGCACGCGGGAGATTGAAAACGATCAGCATTTTGCTCGTTTCTCCTCCCAACCCCCCATATCCACCTCTTATCTCGTCTCCCATCCCGTCTGTTGATAAGCCGAGAGGCCATTGGCCGGCACACATGGAGTCCATGTGACACTTCAGCAACAGCCCGACGGCCAGATTGGAAGCCCCCATGCACGTTTCAGTGTGTTTGTGTGTGTGTTAAAATGAGGGCTGGCTACTGTAGCTTTATTGTTCTCTCTAATCAAGACCCCCACTCCCAGGCCCTCCAGGACGGTAATTTCCTCCCAAACCAAACCACCAGCCAGTTTTTAGTGCATGTTGTCCCGGATCGTAATCCCATTATTGCTGGTTTTGTCCCGTCATCTCCAGTCCGTTTTGACGTTCCTATCTCTGCAGCAGAGTTTTTACCAGCCGCTCATTTTGCCTTTCAGCTCGGCACAGCGCAGATTTTCACTTCTGATCTTTTTCCCATGATGCTGCTTAATAGATCATTTGAACAGAATTTGAATCAGGTGAAATTGTTTTTAACAGAACAGATTTACAGACAGAGCAAATGTACATATTCTTTGTATAGTTTTGACTTAATTACCTTGCTAGATATTCAGCCAATGCCCAAGTATCCCCAACAATTAATCAATTACAAATTTAGATGATGATTATTTCAATAATGATTAATACAATTAATCATTGCAGCCAATTTTCTTCACTCATTTATTGAAAAACAGCTCAGGCTGAGTCTGATATCCACCTACATCGTGCTCGCTTGTGTGTACTTATACATTTCAACTATAAGTACATAAAAAAGGCAGAACAAAAAAATAAAAGTTTTTTTCCTTTTTGCAAATATGCAGGCAGTAATTTTACAAAAGAGGGAGACCAGGCTGAATCTGATGATCTCTGACTGTTTTATGTTCATCAGAAAGAGGTAATAATCTGAACAGACTGTGTCCAGGATGTGTGGGGTCTGCAGGAATGTCAGCTGCCCTTTTCCTGACTCTAAACTTGTACGGGTAGGACAATGTGCATGCCACACTTTTAAGAATCCAGGGAAATGTGCTGCTTTGTGTTGCTTTATCACACAAATTCCAGTAAAAAAAGGTTAAAATTTGCTGTGGTAACATGACAAAATGTTGAAAAATTTTTAATCAAGCCATTCATAACCTGGGTAGGCGGGTTTTTGCAGACAGATATTAAAGCAGAGAGGAACTGAAGAAACTGGTGAGATTATGAGACTCAGGTTGGTGTTTCTAACTTTTTAATCTTCCATGTTCCCTGACAAACACACCTCTGAACTTTACCTCCCCCGCCGCTCCATCCTGGTCATGGAGGAGGAGTGGAGCGTCGGGCGGCTGCTTGCGGCCCCTTCACAGATGGCTGCAGGTACAGCGCCACGCTTGGCCGATAACCAAAGGACTTCAAAGCTCAGACGAGCACTGAAGCCATTTCTGTCCAGACCCAGGAGGCAGAAAGAGCAAAAGACGAGAAGCGGCGCAGTCAAAAGAGTCAAAAGGCGTGGAATTGAGCAGCTTCTTTATGCCTTATATTGGAAACACTCATTTTTCAAACTTTTAACATAAAGTTTAGAGATGGATATCCTATGTAGGTGTTGCTGTTATATTTGTTATATTGTTATAACAAATATTTGCTGGTATTATATTCAGTATTGCTTCTCTGCAGTTAAACACCTTACAGTCCTGTGCTGCATCATTGTCTCTTGTTCAAGCAAAGGTTCTGGAAGACAGAAAAACTCTGAAATTTTGAAATGAATCTAAAAAAAAATTTACTCTGAAAAGTCAAAAATGTTGTAGAAAAAAATCTGAAACATTGAGATTGATCTTAAAAATGTTCTAGAAAAGTTGAGAAAATGTTTAAGTTTGAAAAATTAAAAAAAATGCTAGAAAAATACTCAGGAATGTTGAGATTGATCTCAGAAAATGTCCCAAAATATACAATAAATTTAATGTTTACAGGAAAAGAGTAGAATGGTAACGGGGCTTTTTACTCGGCTGAAGTTTGTTTTGGGCCAGATAAAGGAAGGAGAAACCATCTTTTAGATCCAGTCGTCACTTCAAAGCGCCGCGGCGGTTCTGATCCGAGCCCGGCTCTCAGCCTGACGGACGCAGAGGGAAAATAGCAGCGAGATGAGGAGTGACAAAGCTGGGAAGAGGAAGGCAGAAACAGAAGAAGGGAGGCATTGGAGCCGGGGCCGAGAGATGAATACCTTCATCTGGGGGCCCATTAGCCCCCAGCGGTGCAGTCAGAGGTCAGGGGTCATGGCGGTTGGGGTTGGAGGCGGTTGTCATGGTGCTGGCAGAGTCGTTTGGGGGTTGAGGTTCTCTTACCTTTTCTAGCTCAACCTGTACCTTCTCCTAGCGTTTGCATTAGATAAGCTAGCTTTAGAAACAGGCAGAATATCACTTTATCTGCAGAACTGAGTAAACAACGTCAGCTGAGTTTTCTTCTCTGAGCTTCAGCGAGGAGAAGACAACAGGTGAGTGTTTCTGCTCTGATGCCTTATTTAAGTGTTGGTCTCTCGAGCAGATTAACGTCGTCCATAATGTTAAAAAAACACAATTCACAATCCATTAGACAAGAAATAAAATAAAAATCACACATGAATAAGCTTGTTCATGCAATAAGTCATAAAAAACACAGCAGGGATGTAAACATTTTCAAATTTGCATGACTTTTGAATATCAGTTGTAGGCCGTGGAAAATTAGTCCAAAGTCCCACAAATGGCCCTCGGGCCACACTTTGGACACTTAGTTTAGTTTAGATTCAGAAACTCTTTTTGGAGTTAACGTGAATCCTGATTACTTGGTTGAAGTAAAACGGTTTATGCAGAAGGTTTTTCTGTTTTTATGCAGAAGGTTTTTCTGTTTTTATGTTATCTATTTCTAGGGATCCACTGCATGTTTCAATGGAAGAGCTTTAAATTTTCAGCCTCTTGTTTCTTTTAGACAAGCTAACAATTTTTATTATTTAAAATTGCTTTCAATAAAAATGTTGCAGCATTTTTTAGCTAATGTAAGCTGCCTCTCCAAATTTGGACTGAGATCCATAATATTTTCTTGGAAAGTGTTCATTTAAAAGTCCTTTGAGATTTTAGTTAATTTACATTGTCATACTTAATTCATGCATTAGCTGTTAGGTGAGGAACAGGTAGCAGACATTTCTAAGTGCAAGTGCAATAAAAAGGCTCAGAGATAAATAGATAAATAAATGCCGCAGCTTTTTCAAGCTTATCTTTTCCTCAGTTTTACGTTCATAAAAACATGTAGAGCTTTCAGGCAGCAGAGGAGCTCATTTTATTCATTTTATGGGTGAATATTTTCCATTTCCACATAAAGAATAACTGTTTAGCTTGTAAATAAATTCCCAATGGAAACATGAGGAAAGATTTTAAAGATTCATAACACAAAGTTTGCATTGAATGTGATGAAGTTTGTTCTGTTTTACAGTGGACAGTAGAAATCCATTCTGGTTGTCAGACATGCTGCTGGCTTCGGCCTCCATGCCCAGTTTAGCAGGATTTACTCTAAAGGAAGAAGCTTTTAGCAGAACTTCGCTCCAGAAATTCTGAACTGTCCCTTTAAGGATTTATTTTTTTACTGACTTGCCCATGCGTCTCTTTCCGTCTGATCCGTTTCAACACTTCTCAGCTCCCATAAGACTGTGACTTTAAAAACAGCTCAGATCTTAGCAACAGATCTAAATTGGGAAATTCTCCAAGCAGAAAAAGAAAAGTTTATTATTATGTACATAATTACAGAACACAGCTCTCATTATTCAGTTGAAATTGTTCCTGATAGCAGTCGTTCAGATATGTGTGCATGGCAGATGGTCAGCGTAGCCGCTCCCCTGCCTGTTTGTGCTGCTGTTGGGGACGGAGGACATTGTAAATATAATCAGCTAAACCCATAGTTTTCATGCTGATTCAGACGGAGGAGGCTGAGTCGGCCAGATTTATTTATTACTTCGGCCCATCAGCCATGTTTGAGACACAGTCAGCGGGATCACAGCACATATACCCTGCAAAATTGTGGAGTGTTTGTACATGGCAGGGATCTCACCATCAGAGGAAATCTGAAGCCAGAGTAAAACATTTTATTAAACATGAATATTAATGAGTCACCTGCAGAATGAAAATGTTGAGGCGGAAGAAAAGGTTTAGATGAGTCGCCTTCATAGCCTTTCAGCTCCAAATTCACTCTTTCCTGAGAAATATCACTCACTCTTACCGTCTGCGTCGGCCATGATTGTTTCTGACGAGAGAAACGACTGGATCACAACGTCTAGAAGAACAGGATCACGTCAAGACTGTTTATTCTTACAGCAGAGGAGCGATGGGATCGCTGTGTGAATGCAGCTGTTTGATGATACAGGAAGTGATGTCATCGCCGTGCATGATCGATCCGCTGCCGCTGAGCTCTGCTGCTGTTGGGGTTCAGCTCTGGGTTTCGTTTGGGTGAGGTTGTGGTTGTGTTTAGTGGCAGCTTCAGAGAGTTGCTGTAAATTAGGAAAGACACAAACATGTTATATCTGGTGACACTGAACTTGTTAAGCAAGCTTCATTCCACCTGTTTCTGTTCGATAGCAATGCTGCAGGTTCAATCCCCATATCTGGAAATTCACCAATGTCCCGTTTTCTTCATCTAAATTGTTTCTTCAGTTTTATTCTCAGATTCAGTCACTTCAGTTCAAGAGAAGGAGGTTAAATTTCAGTGAAAATGGATTTGAATGTCTCATCAATCAGAAAAAGTTGTTTTTATTCAAAGCTTTGATTTTTAAAGGGATTTTCCCTGTAGGAGTTTATGAAAACTAAAAATGTTTTTATTTTACAGACTTCGACTAGGCCACTGCAAAACCTGGTAGTTTTGGTCAATTTGTTTTGATTCTTCAGTTTATTTGAGAAGATCTGAATTCATGGTTACAAAAATTACAGCAATTCAACCCAGACCATCATACTGCCACCACCTTGCTTCACTGACTTGCTGTGGTACATTTACAGTTAGCAGAGTTAGCAGAATACACAGCTTTCAAAAACAATCAAGATCATCAAGACATCTTTATGAAAAACAGAAATGTATGTTCAAGGTTTAAGAAAAAAATTATACAAAAATGTTTCTTGTTTTCTTTTCTGTAAATTTAAGCCTGCTTCATGTAGTAAGAAAGTTTCTGCTTGAATGATTCTTGGTTCTAGTTTTAGAAATAATCAGACCTCAGTGTGGCTTAACAAACTGAACTCGTATTTCCAGATAATTTGGTAAATAAACTTCAATGCCTGTTTTATCAGAAATGTTTAAGCTTTTTCCACGCTGGGCCCAGTTGGATGGATAATTAACATTTCTTTCCAAAATGAATTAATCTAAAACATTTAAGGTGAGATAATCCTTCTTTATAATGACAGGAAGTGGACAAAACAAATGAAAGGAAACAGTGAAAACAATGAAAAAATAACTGAATAAAAAACAGTGTAGAAAAAACACAATTAGCTGAACATTGGGATCATTTAGTCTCATTTTGTGTTTGATGCGGTTTTGTCCTGAGCTGACTGACGTGCCATTATTTTGAAAACCTCAGCCGGCACCAAATAAGGTGCCGGCTGAGGTTCACATTAGGACTAAAAACTCAGCACAGTGGCTTCATTACAGCTCCTCACTCGACCAGATCCACACAGAAATCGGTTCACCATCACTCAGCTTCCCTCCCTCCGTTCTGCTGAGCCTCTGTTGTGTTTGTTTGTTTTTTGCTGTTGGGTTATTGTTTTTTATTTGTGGTTCTCGTGTTGATCTCGGTGCGGCCCGTTGAGTTCGGCCGTCATTGTGAGTCCTAATGGCAACAGAAGGGTGTTTCTCTCTGTGTGTAAATGATAAGCTGCTTATCGTGTGTGTAAGCATGAAAACTTCAGCAAAAACAGATTTCTCTAGCTCTGCCTCAGTCTAAGGCACTTTTCCCCACTTTCTCCTCCTCTCCAATTTGAATTATTTAAACTTTGAACTTTCTGAAGCTCCATCCGGTATCGTGTGTGTAAGCATTACATCCACTGCATGCAGTGGATGTAATGCAGTCAGTTAACAGGTGGTTTATGGTCGTTCATGCTTTCTGTGCGGTTTCCACATGTTTCGTTCAAAGTTTCCTCCTGCACAGCTGCTGCAAAAACAACAATTATTTTTATTTTAACTCAATTTATCTCAAGTGGCCACATGTTGGACATCCCTGGATTATATTATGATGTCTGCCTTTCAAAAACTTCTCATCGTCAGAATGGAAATGATCTCATTTTAATTTATTATGCAGTTAATTGATTGTTGTGACAGGGTTACCAACACCTGCCTTTTTCAGTATGCATCATTGTGTTTGAATAAACCACAAATATGTTATGACACATAAATGCGACCTTCAGGAAAACAGTTGCATGTCTACACATTATTTCACCAATCAAATCAAAGCAGTTTTTATTTTTTTACTGCCAAATTACATCAGTAGACCTATATTTATGGATTTTTTTAAATTGATCCACACAGCTGTTTATTCTCATTGCTGCTCCTATGAACCTTATTTTGATCCTTTGCTGCTCATTTTAACTGAGTGAGGAGGAACTTTGTGGTGAAGCCCAGGGAAGCAGCAGCTGGTTAGGCTGACCTGGCAGCGTAAACACCGGCCATGTTTTTCCTCACTCCAGCCGTTTTATGGCCACATTTACGATGTGAATAGCACCCTCCTTATCGACTGACAGTTGTCCGATGGTAGCTACTCCTTTTTGCTTTTTTTTTTTTTTTTTGCACCGGTGCAACACAAATGTTAGCTTTGAAACATCGGTGCTCAAATCAATATGAGAGAGTTAGTATTGCTTTTTTATATGCACGGATATTTCTGCACCTGCAGCTTGTGAGTTTCTGCCTTCGCATGTGGATCGTAGCAAACGCTGAGTAATTATGTTATCTCACAGCTAACACAGCAGCTTATATATTGGGTTTGCTTCCAGGAATGGGGAGAGTTAAGGGAGTGTCACATTTACAGCTAACAGGAGCCGTGCTTAAACTCAAATTTACCACTCGGTTGCTTCTTTTTGCAAAAGAACGGATAGAAAAACAGATCCAAGTGGAGCAAAGAGCAGCAGCCTGCGTGACAGTTTCTCACCAGCATGTCTGATGCATTGCCCCATAAACAAGCAGTGATGAAAGAGCTAAAAAACAGCCAGGATGGTCAATATTAGCCTCCAGAGAAGAGAGAGGAGGGAGTTTGGAGCTCCCTTCCAGAGGACAGACAGCCTGAGCTGTTCATTATGGACAAAACGTTCCTCCTTAGAAACGACTTCAGACTCCTTTAAGTGTTTTCTCTGCCTGTGGAAATGCCTGATTTAACTGAGACACAAGTTTTAGAGATGAAGTAGAAGTATTGATCTGTATTTTGGAGGAACCTTTCACCACAAAATCAAGAAAGACTTTTCTTTTTCAAAAAATGTTAATCATTTGGAAATGAATTTTGTGTCATTTTATGTTTGTGACATGAGTTGGTGTTAAAATCCACTGGAAGTACAAAAACGTTTTGCATAAATGGGCTGTGACATCACACGGTGATTCATTTAATTAAATTAAATTCAGATTATTTTTGCAGCATCAATACTCAACAAGTTGTTTAACAAAAAAAAGTCAATTCAATCATAAATACATTTTAGTTTATTAAGTTCAGTTTATTATTAAAATTATTGAGTCATTGACTGGACAGCCTTATATGGAACATGCATGTTGCGACAGTGGAGAGAAAAAAATCCCCTTTAACAGGAAGAAACGTCCATCAGAACCAGAACCAGAACCAGAACCTGGCTCATTACAAGGAGCCTTACGCCATGAACGACCTGAGGTTTGAGAAGACAGAAATACAAACTGAAGAACTGAACCAGGAGAACTTTCTACGTTCATAAAAAGTAAAAAGTTCAGAGCAGGAGAGAGATAACGATTAGTTAATGGCAGCAGCATCTCGACCGATTCCCTCCTCCTGACAGCCAAACAGAACGCCAGACCGGATGGAGCTTCAGAAAGTTCAAAGTTTAAATAATTCAAATTGGAGAGGAGGAGAAAGTGGGGAAAAGTGCCTTAGACTGAGGCAGAGCTAGAGAAATCTGTTTTTGCTGAAGTTTTCATGGTTTCTGGATTTTATCTTGAAAACATCTCAGCTGCTGCTTGGTTTATGTTTTGTGTTAATAAATAAAGTTGCTTTATAATGTCCACTGAAAGATGACACGAGTCGACTTTCCCCAAAAACCAATTCTGTGTGCTAATCCTAGCATTGTCCTGAACAAAGCTCAAATAAACGAATTTGCTGTTTGTTCTGTGACACAAATCAAACTTTTGCCCTGAAGAATCTTTTCACAGATAGAAACGTTTTGTGAGGCTATGATTGCTGACATACAGTTACCTAAAAAATAAATATTTCTTATTGTCACATTTGTCGTTATCACAATAGTAGCACAAAATATTGTAATAAAACTTCATATCGCCCACCAGCTCGTGTCTAACTGTAGTCACCACATTTACTGACTTTTCAGAAAAAAAAAATTATATCAGCCACAATCAGAAGAGTAAAGTTTTTAAAGACTGTTGATCGACCAGAAAACTACAATCTGTGCAGCTCTAGTTTATGCATTCTATACTTTCCATTTATTCCACTCTCTGTGGCAGCTATTAGGTGTGCTTTGTTTATTTTTTTTACTTTTGTGATACCAGTTTAGCACATATATATGGAGAAATTTTTCTGCCATAGTCCAGAGACTTTGTGTGAGAAGTTTTGAGAAGAAAGACATGAAGTCCGGCTTTCAAAATAAAAATATAAACAGAAGTATTACATGTTTTGAGAACAAAAGACATTAAATCCTGCTTTCAGACTTCTTTCTGCTCTTGGATTATGACACTAAAATTCCCCCATACATATTCTGCAAGTGTTAAAATCCTCACAGACCTACATTGTGCATCAGGTGAGATCTGGGTCGGTTCTCTTCAAGCTTTGTGGTGCAGAAAGCAAAGCGTGCATGAAAACAGGAGCAAAGGGTGAGATAATGCTTTGTCTAGACAGTCAGAGGTCATTTCATTACCCAACGTTTTGGACCAACCCCCCTTTTCCTCCAAGCCTGATGACGCTCCGACCTACACTAAGAGAGACGGGGTCATTAGAGTATTTCCTTCGGTGTCCGCAGCCATTCAGCCTCAAGAAGTTGTTTAAATATATCTAAGCCTGGAGACACTGAACAGACTGGAGTCTGGCGTCTCCCAGGTGATTGCTGATGTTCCTACATTCGATCTCTTCTGGTTGTCGACGGAACATTGAACAGTTCCTCTGGTGAAACAGTTATACATCGTTCTGCTTCTCAAACTGCAAATTGCTCTGATTTCTGTGGCAATTTTGTTCATTTTTATGACTATTTTTGCTCACTTTGCATATTTAGTGGCGTCTGAAGCTGTTCTCAGTGCTGCTCTCGCTGTCAGGAACTTAATATAGATGAGTTTAATAAAAGACGGCAAACAGAAGCCGTCAGCGGCCATTCATGACCTCCCTGTTCGTCTCCGTTCTCCTCCCCTCCCTCACCCTTACTATCCACGCTGATCCTCCCCAAAAAGGAGATTAACCAACCCCTGACAGAGAAGTAATCTCTCTGAAAACATTGTCTATTATCATTTCAACATGCTGCTTCCCTACGCAGTGAACTGCCTCTCTGGTATGCTTAATTGCAGTGTGTGGGACTCACAATGCTCCTTTAGGTATGCTAAATGGAAAACCTTGGTTACTGAAGGCGTTCCAACATTGTAAAAGTGCAACAATGGATCTTTGGAGTTCAGAAATTCAAGCATAGATTTCAGATCGCACGGAGGGTTTGAGATCATAAATATGTTGGAACTGTAAGTTTGGTGAAGATGGATTCATGAGAACCGGAGCTCTGTTTCCAACAAACTATAATTGGCTCCATTGTTGCCTGTGAATGTTGTCATGAGATAACATTCCACCCATCTGACCTCTTACAGTTGGTTCATTTAATTACTTATCTGTGTTCTGCACCAGGCTTTCAAACTGCTGCTGGAAACCTTTAACTTTTCTCTCAAAGCTGAATTTCCAGTTCAGTCATGGTCATTTTCTTTAATTGTGGAGGAAAATTTAAAATCGACTGACCAATGGCACCTCATCCAAAAACAAGTGACTGAAGAAGTCTATGGCGCTCCTTCAGTGACAGACTGTTGCATACGATGTGCACAAAGGAGCATTTTATGAGATCCTTCCTCTCAGTAGATGTAAAACTTTATCACCATAAATGTTCATTTCCACTGTTATTTTTAGTTTTCACATTTTAAATGTAACTCAATCAATCAAGTTTCAGTCAAGTTTATTTTTATAGCACATTTCAGCAACAAGGCAGATCAAAGTGTTTTATAACTTAACACACAAAAAATACAAAATTGTAGCCAACAGTTGTCAAGTGGTATCGTTACACATTATATTATGTTTCAAAAGCAATTCTAAGCAGCTGGGCTTTTGGTCTAGACTTAAAGGTTCTCAGTGTTTCAGCTGTTTTGCAGTTTTCTGTTAGTTTGTTCTGTTTCTGGAAAATTTGGTAGTTGATGACTGACACCCAAATCAACTTTTTATGCTGATAAACTGTCTAAATCAGTTATTTAGGATTCTGTCTCTTTCGTGTAAATCTTTTCAATTCCTTCAATATTTTGCTTTATGGCCAGAGGATATCCATAAAGTGCCTTAAAGCTATCCTGCAGCTTCAATGTTTCAGAAAGAGCATGAGTTAAAGAGACAGAGGTCCAATTTCAAGGCATTAAATTACAAAGTCAAATTTCTTTATTGTCATATTTGACATTTATAGCATTTTTATAGTAATGTAGTTACTTGATTGTGCTATAAAATCAAACTATGTGCCTGTAAAATATGTAATACTACTTCAAGAGATTTCTGATGGTTATTATCAATACTTTTTGCTCTTTAAAAACATTTTTGATCTTGATTTGGCCTGAAATGAAAAAGAGCTTGAGACCTCTGCTGTACAGTATTTTATTCTTTATTCTGTTTTTATATATTTTCATTTGAACTACTTGCTTTAACTTGCTTTCTATTTCTGTTTAATATGACGCCTATCGGTCACAGTTCTTTGCACCTGCATAGGTGAGCATCTCTCTGACCGCGGGTCAATGAGTGACCAGAGCTGAGCAGGAATTTGTTTGCAAAGATTGGCTAACCTCATAAAACCAGAGCCATCCATAATGACCCTGGCAGTTTCCAAACCGGCCGTCCGTCACTCTGCGCCTGCGATTATCCTCCCGGCGCGCTCAGTCACACCGTTCTCTGACGCAAACCATCATTCAAATTATTTTTAGCGTTAAAGTCCAGGCGCAGGAATCGGTAATCCAAGGAGTGACATCTGGCCTTCAGGGCTTATGTGATTAGCAGAGAGCCTTGACCCTAATAGCCCTGCGGACGTTCTTCACTGCTTCTCTGGAGGAGTCAGACGGCGCTGCGCAGACGTGTCGATTTCATGGAAAGAGCCGACAGAAAGCATGAAGAAGGTCTAATTTAAAGCGCCCTCATTTATAAAGCACCTTCAGTCCTGCTACATTCGACACCTGAAGAATCACTGGAGTCAAACTACAAAACACAAAATCTTTTAAAATATTCTGGTGCAAATATCATAGTAAATTTGATTCAGATTCACTTTATTTGTCAAATAAAATATAATTTTATATTATAATTCAATATTTTAATAGCACATAATCTGAGTTCATCATTAAATTCATTCCATATTTTCACACCAGAAACACATCGAGACTTTACTTTTCTCTTTATTGTGTTCAAATATGAACAAACCTCATAAATTAGATTTACTCTGCCTTAATTTCAATAGTTTCTAAATTCCAGAAAGATGATTCTTTCAAAGCTTTATGCATTATTTCTAGTATTTTTGTGCTAAATGTTAAGTTATTACTTTGAATAAATTGTTTATTAGTTGGTTCATGGGATCAACTGTATTTATAAGCATAAAGCCTTTTTTGTAACTTATCAAATATGTCTTGTTGTTTTGTTTGCATTTTCCTCATATTCCTCATAAATAGGACATATCCAAGAAGCCTTTTACATTTATTAAACATTTTATTTCTCCAATGTTCCCATGATGTTTGCTATTTTATTTCTAATAGGAGTCGTCCAACTGTTGATGTCCAAACAATTTTTTGTTTGGAAAAAGAAAAGACATATGAGCTTGTTTTAAGTTCATGCTTTCTTAATACTGATTTTAAAAAGTACAAGTTCCACTGGGAGATTATTTTACTTGACTTTTTTCACATGTTGTATGTGGAACTAGAACTTTTTCATCATTAAATAATTATTGACTTAAACCAAGCTCCTATAACTTGCTGGAAAGTTACCTGTAAGTTAGTTTTGCACTGAAAAATACTTGGTGCAAATGTTTTTTTGCAGTGTGGGCCAAACTATAAATAAGAAATTCAAAATGCAGGAGGAAGAAAGGTCAGCAGTGGCAAAATAAAACAATTGAATCAAAGTGTAGAGGAGGGCAGCAGCTTCCTGCTCAATTAATCATCATCAACAGTGAAAAGGCTAAAAATGACTTCCTCAGGCGGCACAATGGAGCCCAACTATTACAACTGTTGTCCTATTTTGGAAGAACTATGGCTGTTCAATTATTTGTGAAAGCAAAAAAAGGTTCCCAATGGCTAATTTCTCCTCCAGAAAACAGAATTTGAAGGCTATTTACTTGAGTATTGTGGGAACAGGGGAGAAACTCTTCATTTCAGGTCTCCATGCAGAAGCCTTGGATAATCGTTTATGTGTTGTAATAATAATTTCTGTGTTACAAAGGAATCTGTTTGCAGAAAACAGAGTGAGATAAAGGAAGGGACTATTTTGGGCAGCTGTTTGCTTGGAGAAGCTCTTGCTTATTCTGAGGCAACTCGTTCCCAGGAGTTCAGCCTCGCTGCTCGCTTCTGCTTTTGTTTTGTTGTTTTCAGGATCTCTTGCTTGTTCAAGAGTTCATTGGCCCTTCTTCTTGTTTTACAGTTTCTTTCTCCACCTCCTCTTAAGTGAGTAATTGTGTACCAATAATTGCCTCTGGAGGGCTGGGAGGATCAGAAAAACACGATTCCTTCAAAGCTGCATTTGTCAAACCTGTTTTTTCTGGTTTTATTTTGTGCTGCTGAGCTTCAGTGGAATGTCCAATGAAAAGCTCTTCTTGTAGTTTTCACAAGTCTGCAGATGGGAAGAAAGGGGAAAAGGCATTTCCTCTGCAGGACCCGGTGGTTTGCATGAGCAATATTTAATCTAAATCTGCTACTTCTTAAAGCAGCTGAACAATCTGAAGAACTTCCTGACTGAATCTCAAGTTGTTTCACTTGCAAATACCAGTATTTCTAACATTATATGAATGTTAGAAAGAGTTTCTTGTGGACACATATTGTTGAAAAAAATACAACAATATGTTTAATTTTTTTGAGGAAGTAAAGCAAAATGGTGAATTATAAGGGAAATAATGCAAAGTTTGTTTTTTGTTTTTGTGCAGAAATCTGAGAAGTGTGGCAAGGGTGAACAGAAATGCTAGCCACACTTTTCAGATTGTTTGCTAATAATTTGGTAAAAGTGATTTATCTGACTTTGGTGCACTGGAAGAGTCAGTTAAATATATAAATATTTCTATACATTAAGGTTATTAGTACAGCACATTTGAGCAACAAGGCAGCTTAAAATGCTTAACATCATAAAAACACTAGAAAAAAAAACAACAAAACAGAGAAACCAGTGACTAACATTCCATTTTGTCGAGTGCCATCATCAAAATGGTCAATACACATCATATATGTTGATCAATGTTTCATTGATTAGTAATCAGAAGCAAATCTTAGGAGGTTTTAGCCTTAATTTAAAGCTACTCAATTTTTCAGTTTTTTGGAAGTTTGAAATAAATGAATATTTCTCTGTGTTTCAGTGACCTGCTCCGACCTCAAGCTGCTTTTCGTTAAAGCTCGTAGCTGCTGCTCCTGTTTCTGATTCCTAACTTCTACGCCTTCATTTTGTTTCCCCCTCTTTTTGCAGGAATGGCCTCGCAAGTGCAAGTGTTCTCCCCTCACACTCTCCAGTCAAGTGCCTTCTTTAGCGTAAAGAAACTGAAGGTGGAGCAGAGCTGTAACTGGGATATGACAGGGTACGGCACGCATAGCAAAGTCTACAACAGCAGCAAGAACGTGTCGGCCACCGGTGGCGCTCCTCTAGGCCTCAGCGGCTCCGCCCTGCCCTACGAGCAGACCCTGATCTTCCCGGCCAGCACTGGCCACATCGTGGTCGCCTCGGCCAGCAGCACCTCGGGGGCCGTCAGCTCTCTGCTGGGCAGCAGCGGTGGAGACAGCGGCAGTGGTAGTGGCGGCGGCGGAGTCCACAACCTGACGCGGCGCAGCACGGTGAGCCTCCTGGACACCTACCAGCGATGCGGGCTTAAGCGCAAGAGTGAAGAGCTCGACAACAACAGCAGCGTGCAGATCATTGAGGAGCACGGCCCACCCATGATCCAGAACGGCGGAACCAGCGGAGCCACGGCGGCCACAGCGGCCACCGCCACCTCCACGGCCACATCCAAGAACAGCGGCTCCAACAACGAGGGGGACTACCAGCTGGTGCAGCACGAGGTGCTCTGCTCCATGACCAACACCTATGAAGTCTTGGAGTTCTTGGGGAGGGGGACCTTTGGTCAGGTGGTTAAGTGTTGGAAGAGGGGAACCAATGAGATAGTGGCCATCAAGATCCTAAAAAACCACCCATCGTACGCGCGGCAGGGTCAGATCGAGGTCAGCATCCTGGCGCGCCTCAGCACAGAGAGCGCAGACGACTACAACTTTGTGAGAGCCTATGAGTGCTTCCAGCACAAGAACCACACGTGCCTGGTGTTTGAGATGTTGGAGCAGAACCTGTATGACTTCCTCAAGCAGAACAAGTTCAGCCCGCTGCCGCTCAAGTACATCAGACCGGTGCTCCAGCAGGTCGCCACGGCGCTGATGAAGCTGAAGAGCCTGGGGCTGATCCATGCCGACCTGAAGCCGGAGAACATCATGCTGGTGGATCCTTCGCGTCAGCCCTACAGAGTCAAAGTCATTGACTTTGGTTCAGCCAGCCACGTGTCCAAAGCTGTGTGCTCCACCTACCTGCAGAGCAGATACTACAGGTAAGAGCCTCAGAGACCCGAGACGCTGCCTCGCAAAAGTATTCATGATACTTCAGCCTTTATCACAAACAGTATTTATATTTTATTGGGATTTTACATTATTGAGCAACACAAAATATTCAGACAAACTATTCTGCTTTAGTTTTAAATCTATCAGAAGATGCAGAAAAGAAAAAAAGTTACCGTAGTTTATTTGTTCCTGATGGTTGTGTTTATATTGTTTTTTGTTTTAGTGGAAATGTTTTCATTGTTGGGCTGATTAATAACCATTTAGATTCGCTGCTGCTTAAATTGTTTCTGCATTCCAGCTTTGTGTTTTCCTCATATTTACTGCGTTTGTTAAACCCTTATTTAATCCTAAGCAGGCCAGTAAAACTCAAAGGCTTGTAAAGTGGCCAGCTGCTTATTGTGTTTAATGAGATAAAACAAGCATGTTTTGGTGCTACTTTGATGATTATGGAGGTCCTGCTCAGCTTTCTCACGTCTCACTCAGCCTCTCGTAAAGACGCAGCCGACCACAGGGAATTTATGAAGCGGTGACTTTGTTTGGTTGCAGAGAAGTTTGTGTTAAAAACGGGCTTCCTGTTTGCGGTAGAAGGGAACTGAAAGGATCCCAGACAAACTGTGTCATAGAAGAAGAAGAAGAATGCTAATCATGTGAGGCGGTAATCTGCCCATATCCAAATATTCGCCCTCCTGCCTTTAGATACCCGGCCCCCCATCACAGAGGAGCTCCCGTTTCCCCAGGGATAGAGTTGAAGAGTCAGGCCGAGTTCTCCCGTTATAAATGCTTGTAATCCACACCAGCGGCACCAGAACCAGATGACGCTCAGGGAAGACTCTGCATTTCTCTCCCAATTCATGTTTCTACCTACAGAAAAACTTTGCTTTGGTTTGAGCAAAGGCAGATTTAAGATAGTAGATAGTTTGGGGCTCAGGTGTGGCTCTGGCTTTGATGGAAGAGCAGGTGTGTGTGAGCTGTTGCATGACTCACACACACACACACACACACACACACACACACACACACACACACACACACACACACACACACACACACACACACACACACACACACACACACACACACAACTGCCAGGTGTTGCTCTTCAGCTCGGCTTTGTGCTTCTTTCTGCTGGAAGAGTCTCTGTGAAGAACCATTTGGTTGTTTTGGATGTTCATGAGTCACTTTGATGTCCTCAAAAGCAGGGTTGACCAAAATGTGGCTCGGGGGCCATTTGCGGGCCATTTTGTGGGGCCTCTGAATGATGATTAAAGCTGGTCCAAAGAATTCATGCTTCTATTGCTGATAATAAATAAAACATTTCTTGCTTAGTTTATTGTTGAACAAAATCAAAATCTCAAAAGAATGTAACATGATTACATCTGAGGTCAGAGGTTGTAGTGAAACTGTAATTAGTTAAACTGAAATCCTGCTACGAACTGAAAAAGTGATGTGTGTATATTTGCTTTGGAGGTCTGTCAGGTGTTGGTGGATTATCATGTTTGCTTTTCACCTCCATTATTTATTCTTTCTCTCCCTTCTCTCTCTGAAGCTAAAGTCATCCTCCATGCAGGTGGTTCTCAAAATGTTTCTGACAATTTTCACCTCCATAAACCTGCAGTTCTCACAGTATAGTAACATTTAATACAGATATGTGTAAAACTAGCACAAAAATATAAACCATATATGAGTCTTTATATTGAAATTATAGCTCTTGTTGGGACATTAGTCCTTTAATTCTGGAAATGTTGTTCAGTTGATAGAAGGCCGGCTTTGTAACTGTCTTTATGTGCCTCTGAAGGTTCACGCCTAATCACTAGTTTCCAGCTGTAGTAGGTGAAGGTGTGTGCTGCTGATTATTGATCATTCCTCTTCAGCATCGACTTCAGTTTTGTTTCTTTTCAGCTGGAGAAAGTTTTGGCACATATTGATTTGCCCAAAGCATCTTGTGCTTTGATTGGTTCAGGTTCATCTGGTAACTAATCTTATTACTTGAACTGGGTTAGTGTTAGCAGTGGATATTAAATGAAAGGAGTCCCAGGGTTGAACCCTGAGGTTCCCCGCATGTGATTTCTGTCTCCTCCTATGAAAAACTTGCCTGTTGACACAAAGACATTTGGACCAGCAGTAAATGAAGAATTTGTAATTATTTGTTTTGGAACTGGAGTTGGTTTGTTTTTATTCAGTGAAAGAAATAAAAGAAAAAAAAAAATTCCTTAATAATTCCACCTCATTATTTTTTGAAGGATGTGGTTTAGTTATGACTCCATTCTTACCCAGAAAGTAAAAATGCACATTTTTGAAATAGGAAAGATTGATAATGACTACCTTGCATATAAAGCAGTTCTCTGGATTTGCTGTTTTTGGCTTCAGTTGTTAGTTTTTGTTTTTGTTACAGTCTATTTGTTGGAATTTATTTTGAAAAAATAATTCATACCACTGAAAGCAACCCATGCTCCACCAGCGGTGCTTGCACTCCACATGACTACATGCATTTTTTTACATGCAAAATTTTGTCTTATAATTCAGAGTGTCATTTGAGCAAATATACTCTGCACATTAAAAACTGACATTTTAAAAACTCAAAGCCATCCTCCTTTAGTTCAGTCAGTCGTTGCCTTTGATTTTAATGACCAGACAACTTTCACAAGGAGTCACAGATTGAAACAATTCCCACAAGCAGTTTAATCAATTAACTAATCCAAACCAACTTAAATGAACTGAGTGTTTACATAAGCTATTATTTAATTTAGCTGAAATAGATTTAGAAGTTCAAAAAAACAACCCAAAGGAGTTAAATCAATGATCTAATCCAAGCCTAATAAACTAACACAGATGCTTACACAAGGAAAGATTTTCATATAGGATGAAATACATGGATGTTACTAAAACAAATTAAGCCTCAAATTTAATGATATTTATTTTTAACAAAACTGGTATGAGATTCTCATGATATAACCTTAAGGTAAACATGCCAGTTTTTCAAAGCTTTTTATGTCATTATATGTGTGATTATCTGAACAGAAAGGCAACAATTATTCCTTCTGCTACTATTGATTAATATAGTTATTATAGGTGTTTTTATATTTATTATCCAGCTTTTCATGCAGAAACTTAAACGAACCTCCGGAAGAACATATCTGCTGATTTTGGTTGTAGTTTACATTTGCTTGGTGCAGAATCTTCCTGATGTTATTCTCTTAATGGACCAGAACCAAAATAAGAGGCTTAGCTGTTCACTTTGTGTGTAATCAACCTGGAGTCGGTTGCTTCACTTCCAAACTGCAGTTTTACAACCACACTCAGCAACAGGTGGCGCCGTTTTGGTTTGCAAACCGTGATCCTCTGTGTTTTTGACAGCATTGAACAAACAAACCGGTTTATGGTGAAGAAAAATGTCCCTTTTTTCTGCTCGGCACAGCAGCTGGCACTGTGGCAGTCATGACCTTTGCTGTGATTTTGTCACATTATTTTATTTATTTGTAGTTGACAACAGGAAAGTGCAGCGTCCTGTTTCAGGCAGCTGATTGACAGTGAGCAGCAACAGAGTTAAGTCCTGTTCCTTCCTCTGTATTCTTTTAAACCACAGTGGGGAACATTTTAATGGTTTTAAAGCCGAAACAGCAGCATGTCCAGGTCAGGATTGAAATGATGAATCACATTCATCATGATTGATTGATTATTGAAATAATTGTCAACTAGTAATCGATTATTTGCTAATAGGAGTATACGGACACAAAAAAACACCATCTTTATTGCAGTAATTAAACAAAAACTTTATAAATTCATATATATTTCACAGTAAAGATAAAATCGTCTTTGCCTGTAAATACAACATTTATTTTATTATTTCAGAAAGAATAGAACTATTTATTCATATTTATAGTTTAATGATTTCTAATATGGTATAAAAATGCTTCAGTGGTCAAATGAAAAATGTGATTAATCAGAATAATCTATAGAACAGCTGATTTTGAACATAATGGTTAGTTGCGGTTCTTGTTTCAGGTGTCGTTGCTTTAAGTCAACAAGCAGGTTATAAGACATTCCTGTTTGTTTTCCGTGGGAGTGACGAGTGGAGGAGGCCGGAAAGATCATCCCTTCATTTCCTCTTGGCAACAGAAGGCAGGAAAGAAAGACTTACCCATCAGCCACCAGAACCCCAACCGGGGGGACCCTGGTTTGATGCTCCGGTGGAGGGCGGGAGGGAGGCGGTGCTGTCGGGTCTCAGTGCTCCGTAATGAACAATTTCTTCCAGTGAAATGCACTGGTGGTGGATGAATACTGTGGGTGTGCTAGTGGGCAGAGTTCACAGCGAGTTCAGAAGCTCAAAGGAAAACGTCCCTCCATCTTTAGTGATCGCAGATGATAGGACAGCAGCTATGTTCACCAACAGGGTGGAGATTACACCCAGGTGTGCTTATTATCTTTTATATTCACCACAGTCTCATCCCTGCTCTGTATTGATTCCTGTTGAATGACTTTTTGTTTATCTTGTTATGAACAATGACTATTTTTTTGTTTAATGAGGTGAACCGACCAGGGAGATTAATGGCAGTAGCTGTTTGCTTTTTGGATGTCCCAGATATTGTTTGCTGTTGACATGATATGTCCTGTAACGGCCTTGCAAATGACTTATGGATTTTCACAAGGTTGACTCATGCAAATAAAAAAAGCAGAGCTGAAGGTAAAGAGCAGTTTGGGGTTCAGCTCTGTTCAGGGTCGTCGGTTTCTGCCTGTTCTCTTGATTCCTCTGCTTTTCAACACAGTTTTCATAAAACATCCACATGTTCTGTTCTGTTTATATCCTGATTACATGAGTATATGACCTAACCTTAATCTCCCTTCTATCTTCTCCTGAGGCTCCTCTCCTTCCTTCCTTGTGGCTAATTATGTCACAGGTAAGCTTCCAGCTCAGGCTTACCATGTGCCAGATAAAGAAATTATTGTCCTGTCCCAGATGGACATTTTTGTCCTATTTATCTCTCCTGGCTAAGGCCATGACATTTGTTGAATGCAACAAGATGTTGTTTAAGTTTATGTGAGGTTTCCTGAGGTCGTCCAGCTGAGAGGAGACCTTATGGCGGCAGCTGGCACTGACACGGACATGCATTGTGCAGACAGATGGAAAAACACATAACACACTGTATTTGCTGAAGATTTATTGCTGTTATTATGTAAAAAACATATATATTTTGACTTTAACTATTCCTCTACGCAGGATCCCGAGCTCTTTCAGCGTCCTGGTTCTTATCTCATACTTTCCTCTTCAGCTCAGCCCACAGCTTCTCTACAGGATTTCGGTTCTGTTCATTTTGTGATTGATAAATCTGGAAACGTTTCTGGTTCATTGTCCTGCTGAAGGATTAAATAAAACATTTTCTGTTTTTTGGCAGAGACCAAAAAACATTTTTAAACAACAATTGAAATCCCCTATAGCTAATTAACTAGATGCTCTGCATATAGATATCGCTATCAAGCTATTGATAGATAGATAGATAGACGGATGGACGGATGGACGGACGGACGGACGGACGGACGGACGGACGGATGGAAAAGCTCTTATTTTCTGCCCATAACAATTAACTTTCTCCTACAGCATTGATAATATTTCCTATTTTATTCTAACTAGATATTGTTCAGCAGATGTGGCATTTTAAAAAATTCTGTATAAAGTTCTGATGCTGCAGATTTAATAATCATTCTGACTATGTGCTAAAAAGTACCCAAGAACTTGAAGAGAAGTGTCAAAACTAGAGTCTTTTTAGGAACCCTGTTTTATAGACATCATAAACTTTATGGCACATTAATAATAATTTATATAGATAGTTTTATGGCTTCAAATATTATTCCTTTAGAAGTTGTTGTGATGAAAATGAGTCAGCAGCTTCTGAGAGAGAGGGATGAGATCCCTGGAGTCACAAATAATCGTGAATGGTCCAGCTATTCTCATAATCAGTAAAAGGTGACATCTGAGGCAAAGAAAAGCCACAAAACTCCATAAACTCTGGACTTTATGACTTTTATGATGGTGGTAAAAGCAGGAGACTAAATATACTGCATGTAGATGCCTGTCCAGCTGCATGGTGTCTGTTTGGGCTGTGAGTGTAAGATGAGTCTCTGCTCCACCTGTCTAGATATCTCGCTATCTGTTGTTAGCGTCACCCAACCAGACAGACAGGACAGGCGTTCCAGCACATTTACCCCGACTCCGTCAAACATCAAGGGCTGTTTTAGCAAATCAGGTTGCTATTAGTTACTGTTCTATGGAGCGTGCGTTAAAGTGCGTGTGTGTGTGTAGGCGTGTGTGTGTGTGTGTGTAGGCGTGTGTGCCAAGGAGGGGGAGAAAGGTAGAAGAACAGCGGGATCAGGTTACTAAAGAGGAGCAATGATTTTTCGAGAAGGTCTGAGAAACAGGTTGGCTCATCTGCAGGGGCGCTGCTAATAGTGCAGGTGTTGTTTATTAGAAGATTCTCATGATTGAACGGTGGGGAAGAAAAAACGGGGGGCTGGGAAGGGGATGAGAGCAGAGAGAGGGCTGGATGTGCAGATGGGTTTTTGTTTTGCATTCCTACCACTACCTGGAACTTTCATCCCCAAGCAGTGGCAGATAATTCCTAACGCAGATGAGCTTTCATTAGTTTCAGCCTGACAGGAACGCTGTTAGTTTTTCTGCTGACTTTCACCTTGTTTAATAATTAGTTTTTATAAATTTTCAGCTTGTGACCGCTGAGGTCCGGGGCTGTCTGGCTGCTGCTGAGGCCATAGATCGCTATCAGGAAGCAGCAAATAAGAGGCAGACCCCTGAAACGACATTTAGCACTCTGTGTATTCACTCTTACACTCTTTATGGCAGTTATAATACCTTAGTATGCATGACAGAATCCTAATAACCTGCTTCTCATTTATGATTTGCCTCTGGGCAGCTCTTCCATGTGTCTCCACAGAGCAGTCAGCAAGCAGCAGGCATGTAGCAGCAAAGCTAATTAACTACCGCTTGTCAAGCATATGCATCAGGACATATATAACTCTGCTGCGCACATTTATTCTGAATGAAAATGATTGAATTATTTAAGATGGATGTGAACTTTGCCATGCAGGAGACAGATAGACCCATTGCTGCACTCTGACAGGCTGCACAGGTGTGCGCTCTGGTAGGGCTCAGACAAGAGGTTCAGCGCTCTGTTTTATTCTGGATGCTGCTCTTTGTTCTCCGTCCCAGTTCAATTTCCATACATTAGGCAGGATATGAGGCTGGGGGAAATGAAGCCGCCTCGATAAAACGCAGCACGCTGCCCACTCAGACTCACTAAGGCTGCTATCTCTGCGCTCTCTATTGATCGGCTCAGTTGAAACTGGATTTTTTTCTCACCTAAGCTTTTGGTAGTGTGTTTAGGAAATGATGGCAGAAGACAGTAGTGACTTATCTTACTGGAGTTCCTACATAATGCTGCTTGGTAGGTTATTGAAATGCAGCTCTTGCTTCAATTTCAGTCAGAAAGTCATTAGTAGGACATGCGATTTATAGCTGAAGTATTCAAAACTCTTGAACAAAGAAATGAAGGAAAATTATTCTTGGTTTTCAAAACAAATCAACTCCAAACTAATCAGGTCTGACCAGACTTCCTGTCCCGCCTGAAAACCTCACCTACATTAATTATTAGCAAACTTTAAACTGATCTCCTTCTTATCAATGTTCCATAAAATCAGATCTGTAAACAGATTCCTTCACATGAACTTTGGCTCTCTAATTCTAACCAATTAATTTCCTTTCAAAAATATTAGTAATCAGAATGGAAACCATCAATATTATTATCATTTTATCATGCGATTAATCGATTTATTGATTATTCCGCCTGGCTTTGGTCTATCTATGTTAAAGGGAGACTATTATACAAAATTAACAGTTTGCACATTTTGTTTCTACTGCTTCTAAAAACAGCCTAAACAACAGTTAATGTTTTTTAGTGTGTGAAAAATGAGTCGTTTCAAAAACCTTCTGATTGTGAAGTCCTATTCAGTGGGCACTGCGCTGTTGCCTAGCAACCCAAGCTGAGCTCCAGCTCGTTTGGTCAGCTGGCTTTACCTGTATGCGCTGTACAATGTCTGCTGGAAAAAAAAAATGTTTTGTTGACTTACCATATAAAACCAATAGCTGCATTTTTGATGGTTGTGCAGGAGGCTCCACTTCTGCTTTTCAAAAATGTACGGCTGTATAGTCTTTCCAGTCATTTTTGTGTGAATGTTAACGTCCACATAAGCAGCAACTTTTTTGGATTTAAAATGACAAGACATCTTAAAACAGCTCAAAATAGGCATAACTGAATAAACCTCTTTATCTCTGAATGATTTTATTTAAAAAAATGTAATATGTTTTGTGTTACTCTTACATCTGTCCTAACCTGTTCAAGGTCACCATTAATCTTTGAGTTTATGTTTGGAATGTGACAAAAAAAAGGTTAATATGGTGCGAATAGTTTTACATTGGACTGTATGTACATGTTTTCCATTGAACAACATGTGAAGCTTATTTTTGTAGGATTCAAGCATCAACTGGTTGGCAGGGTGATGGCTGAATGGCACAGGTGCCCCTGGGTCTAAATAAATCATGAGGCTGCCTGCTGATCGCCTACCTCCATCATTCCTGCATGCCCCGCCGTCCCTCCACAGGGAGCTCCAGAGAGGGGGCAGCCCCTACCGAAACGCCTCACCTTCCCTGCAACCCCCTCATCACCTCCTCCATCCAGCACACATGAATATTTAAAAGCTAACACCAAGATGGAAAATACGCCGCCAGGCCTATAAAGACCCGACACAAAAAGATTCATTTTGGGACCTTGAGTTTCTTAATTTATTGCAGGTCAGGAAATTAAATTTAAAGCAGTTTAATTACAGGGAGAGCGGCGTTATGTGGACAGTCACAAACTGCGACTGTTGACAACAGTCAGAGGGCAGGGGGAGAAACTAAGAGAGTGTGATCTGCTGAGGCCCAGCAGGGAGCTGCAGTTTGCAAAACCATGACTCTGGGTACTTGTGTGTGTGTTTGGACCTTGTGCCACTGTGACAGAGGATGCCTGGTGTGCACAGACCCATGCAAGCGCCCATGAAGTCTCCAACAGAACAAAACAGTTTGTTTTCACAGTTGCAGGAATTTGCTAATGTGCAAATATGTCTGGTAAATGGTTTGGCTAATTCTGTGGCAGACGAGCCGGCGGGTCTCTCTGCTGCTCTGCAAATTCATCCTTCACTTCACACCCCAAAACTCTGGCAGTTCAGACTCAACCTTAGTCTCATCTGACCAAGTTTTCCTAGCATCCGTCCCAAACAAATGGTTGTCATGGCGATGGTATTTGGTTCCTGGTCCAGCCAGTCGTCACGGTTCCTGTTGTTTTCAACATTTTAAAGTCCTGTAGTGTTGCAGATAAACTGTCTTCTAACAGGGATTGTTCCTTTAAAAATACATCATTAGGAAAGGAATATATTCATCAAATTTTTATAATAAAAAAAGTTATAAATGTTTTTGTTTTTGGAGATTATGCTTCTCGTAAGACAAAGAGAGAAGAATTTATTGCGAGGATTTTTATGCAGGGGCCAATAAATGTGGCTGCAGCGTATAGCTCCTATAGATGGTGACAGTCGTTGCTCTATAAACATGTTTTTGTTTTTCAGATGGATGAGTTGAATAAGCTCATTTAGTCATAAAGCAACAATATCAGTTTACTTTTATTGAATAAAAAGCAGCAGAGGTCTGAGGTCTTTCTGCATGGAGTTTGCAATAGAGATGCACCGATACGATATCAATATCTGTTTCTAGATTCTAGATTGGGTATCAGTGACAATGTGCAACGTTGTGCCTCATTGTTTATTTTACATCATATTTATTATTCCTTATTGCACTTTCTGAACCATTTGAAAGAAGGTCTGTTGCAGTTCATTTCTAAATGTTTGACTCAATTAGTTAACTTGCTGTTTTTGCCACTTTCAGTTTCTTTATTCCCTGTTCAGATTGGCTGTCATACTCCCAGTTGCGCTGATTAAGGTTGTGGTTTTATATGTTTGGCCAAGTTGGTGAAGCTATTTGTGTCGTGCAGAGTTTTCATGTAAATGTATAATTTGATACATTTATGTCTGTGTTTGAAAAAATACATGTTTAAAGTCACTTCAGCTGTTTCTCTGGTGTCAGCAAACACTAAACCTCACATATCTTTATCAGTTCCCTGGTTTCTCTCAGGGTACTCTGGCTTCCTCCCTTATGTCCAGAAACATAAGAGTTAATGAGTGTGATGAACTGCTGACCTGTCCAGGGTTAATATTTCCAACTGGAAATATTCTGGATTTATTTTTGAGGCTTTGTGAGTCATTTAATCAAAGTTTGCTTTTTGTCAGGAATGATGTCGCCAGTCTCCTGAGCGCTGGCGAACTGTTTGCTCTGAAGTCTGGAAAAAAAGCCATTTCCACATAATTTACGTCTGCATCGTCGCTCCTTTATCGACTTGCATATGGACATCTCCAGGGGATTCTGAAAACGAGCCAGAGGAGCTTTTCATAAAAATTGCTTTTCTTTCTTTTTGCAACATGATGGCTTGTTTGTATTCTTTTGAAGTTGAGTGCTTGACATGAAATAGGTCTGAAGAAAATCCTATTTCACCCAAGCTTGATAAATAATTTAGAATGACTAATAGCACCTTGTGGCAGAACGAGAATGTATCGCTGTGGCGTATCAGATTGCTTGTGGTTTCAGCCTTGGGCGTAATTTGTTTGGAAAAATAATTACTCCTGTATTGGGTCCTGGTTAAATATTAAACGGATTAGCATTAGGAATGTGGGAAGAGCCTCCTCTTGGCTGGACCTTCTCTTCAGACAGACTGGCAGTTAAAATGTTGAAGCTACTATTATTTTTCAAGTTACTACATGGCCACATTTCATCAAAAGTAACACTGGAAAATAATAAAGTTTCTTTGTGTGGTTAGCCAGTGAGCTTTAAAGCCTAATCCTTGTGTTTTATGAGCGAGGCGCGTCAGATTGTCTGCAGACTTCAGCTGCTTGGTGAGCGCACAAGATGCAAGGCACCAGAAGAGCAACAGAGTCGCAAAAAGAGAGACTGAAGCTGAAACAAGGAATGGAAATGAAGGAAGGAATGGAATGAAAACAGGCGTAAATTGATTGGTATAAGTGAGATTGTGACGGGCTGATTGGCTAAAAGGATGCGTCCTCGCTTCTCCGTGTTTCTTAAGCAGCGTGATGCTGTTGTGGGATCAACTGCTATGCAACATATTACAGAGGTTTGAGGGGAAACAGATGATTATAGTGTTAGAACATGGAGGTGAATGCCAGGAGGGCCCCTCTCTGAGCTCAGACTGCAAAACAAATGCTTGGAGTTTGGTAGGAATAGGTAAAAACAGCCCACAGTTAACTGGACACAAATTACAGCAGTCACATCTTGCAGTCAGCATTTACTTTGAAGATTCTTCAAACTCGCTCGTCTTCTGTCCTCTAAGTATTTCAAGTGTTTTATAGTCTGTTTCCATTTGTGTTTTATGTACTTCCTGTTTTCTTCCTATTCCTGTTTCTGTTTATTTCTCCTTCTGTTCACATTTAGGTTTGTTATTCTGAGTCATTTTTCTCCTGGGTTGCCACTGTTTTCTAGTATTTCTGTACTTCTCATTCAGTTGTAATTCACTCTGTAAGTGAAGAAAATACTTCATTTGCTACATGTAAAAAAAATTGTTTGCCAAGCATACTTTTTACAATTATGTTCGACATGACAACATAATAGATTTGATATATTTATTTGGATAAACTTAATGTGATAATTTGTAAGAAACTATTTCTTTTACTTGTTTTTTTATCTCAGTAAAAACTTTTCCCTTGTTTTACGTTTTGCTTCGTTCTGAAGGTTTGGATCCTCAGCTGTTGAGAAACGATGGAGGCATGGACTCTGTCGAAGTTTTAAACGACTACCTTTCTCTTGTTTCGACATTAATTGTTACATTTTTGGAAGAATGGCCAACACAGACTGAATGGCTTTTATAGGCAGACTGAAGCTAAAAAGACCAAGGAAAATCACGACTCTTCCTTCTGTTTGCCGATTGGTTGAAAGTCTGCCAGAGCAATCAAGCTCAAAGGGAGAAATCCCAAACCGAGCCCTGAAGGGAGATGAGAATTGATTGGAAGTGGAAGTCAATGGGTCAACAGGTGTAACCAGATTCTAGCTTCATATTTGTTAAAAATGGTAGAATTTATTTTAAGTTGGTTGGATTTTAGCAACGGTTCAAGGCTGAAGCTTAAAAATCCAACAAATTAAATTTAATTAAACCTGTAAAAACAACAGAAAATGAATAAATTTTTTCAAACAAGTGAAGTAAAGCACACAAAGTAGCTGCTGCCTCTTTGCATTTACATAAAATGTCCTTGCCTCTTTTATTAGAGCAAAACAAGTTTTTGTCTGTTTTGTTTTCATTAATGCAACATTAACACGTATCACTTCTCAGTGAGCCGTACTCGTCATGGAGACCAAGGCTCTTGTTCCAAAAATGGACCGAGCCGGTCCAACACCTGAACCAGGTCCAACACCTGAACCAGGTCCAACACCTGAACCAGGTCCAACACCTGAACCAGGCGGGACTGTTTTGATCTGCGCTCCAGCCCCTGCAGACAGCTGTACACTTTGGGGACAGGGAGGGCCCTTGAGCCACGCTCTCATCTCTCTGCCATTGTTTGCCCAGGTGGGTCTGGACACCCTGCCCCCTCCCCTCCCCCCCTTCCCCCCCACCTCTCTCTTTCACCTTTCCCCCCCAACGGCCCTCTGTGTCTTTGTTCCACTGGGAGCTGTGGTCCAACTGGAGCTCCTGGTTACACAAAGAAACCTAAGTTGTCTTTCATGTGCAGCCTGCTAGCAGCTGGGTACTGCGTGCTGCGGCGAACAGGAAGTCAGGATCCCAGACTTCAGGCGGAGCGTCGACCGACTTTCCATGATGGGATTAAAGGAGTTAAATACGTAGCATGGAAAAGTCTTGAATCAGGAAAAACATGGAAAAATATCCATCTATTTATCTGATCAGCCATCTAATCATCCATCAATCATCCATCCATCTATCAATATCAAATTCTGTTGCATCAATACTTTTTTATTGATGTTAAAGTGGCTGAATATAACTGAATCACATTTTCATTTATTTATTTGTGAAAATATAAAAACACTGTTATTTTCTTCCAACATTGAGTTTGTCTGTCTGATAAAATCTCTAAAAGCTGCCAATGAATTTTGAGTTTGTAGCTGAAAGATCTGAAGAAGTTCAGAGGGAATAAAAGCAGCAATATGTGTTTTTGTGCTGCTATAATTTCTGTGCCGTGCAGTAAAATCATAAATTTTTGTTATCGTCACTTTTATTGTTATCGGAACTGTATCACAAAATACTGTGATAAAAGCCAACATCGGGCCATTCCTACCTGGAGAGTCCCATTACTCATCAGCATGGCGGATGAGGTCCATGGTGATGAGGTTTTCAGGTGTGACTTTCCCCCCAAATCAGAGTATTAAAGCAGAGAGCTTTAAGTTTGAGCAGAATGTCTCATTTTTCTGCTCCGCTCGCAGAAAAGAACAGCTGAGACAACAGCAGGGATCTTACATTAGTGACCTCTAACCTTTGTCCCCCTTTCCTCATATTTTTTAACAACCCTCCGTTTGTCTTTATGCGCCACCAATCTGAGGTGTCCCTCTCCCCTTCCCTCCGTCTCACAGGCAGCTCTGACTGGCATTTCAATCATCACATCTACAAACCAAAGTCTATCTCAAAGCGTCATCCGTCACAGCTGGCTGTGAGCATAAAGAGCATCAGTATATACGCCACGGCTCCATATCCCTGCATGTTTGAGGCGATGCTATGTATGAGAGTGTTTGAGAACACTCAGCAGGCCCTCGGGCTGCGAGATGCATTTAATTTAAAAGATAAAATAGACATATTTTAAGCTCTTTTTGTTGAAAACATACACACATCAAAAATGGTTTCATGCTTAATGGCAAATGTGTGTCTGTCTTCCCTGCTTTTAGAGGATAAGCAGGTGGCTAGAGGGGAAAATGGGGTCAAACTCTACTGTTCCCTTCTTTGTGTTTGCAAACAGGTGTGTGTGACTCGGAGATATCTGCAGCCACAAGCGCAGCAAACACACGTGCTGCTGACTGAGTTAGCTCTGTTGCTCTTCAATAAGTCAGAAACAACCGTTGCTGCGGGAGGAGAGAGTTCAACCGACTCCTTGAGCTTGTGTGTGCGCCTCTTTGTGCTCGGCTCCTCTCTTTGAATTGCAAACACACACTGCTGCTTAAATCAATCATAGCTGCTGCAGCACCTGTTCGGCAGAAATGCCAGCATCACTTAAAAAGGCCGCCTGTTTGTTTGTGTGTCCCTCTGTCTGTTGTGTTCGCCTTTTCTTCACAGGAGCAGGGGAAATGCTGGAGAGTACGTGGCTAAGTGAGGTGAATGGTAAATGGTTTGAGGAGTGTATCAGTAGATGGGAGAGGACACCAGCGACCTGCCGCATTTCTCTTCCAGCTGATGTTTATTTTGAGCCTGAAATTTGCTTATCATTTCTTTCTGAATCTTTTAAAGTTCTTGCTTTTGAAAAGCAATGATGGCTTTGAATTCAAATTACAGTGTCTGGCAAAACACCTTACAGTCACCAATTTCAATAAATTTGGTTGGGCTTGTATGTGATAGACCATGTGTTCATGTTTAGATCTTTTTTCCCTCATGCTGCTATTTTTCCCAAAGCCCTGCAGCTTTTAGTTTGATTTCTGAAAGCAGTTGTTTGAATTAGAGCCAATTTTTCATTTACTGCTTTAACATTTAGCCTCACCTAAACTAATTAGTCCAGTTCAATTTTAAAGCGATAACTTACTTGGCTGTTTTGTGAACGTTCAGTTGAATCTGTGTTGAAGTTTTGGTTGTTGACTGTTAAGAGTTCATCAACTAGTTGAAAGTTTATATTCATGCTCATTTTAAGCAGCATTTCTGTTTCATCTCCTCATGTTCTCTTGTTTTTTTGAGAAACTTTATCAAGCAAATGGGAAGTATGCAACAAAAAAAGGAGTGTTCACTTACAGGGTGTTAATTAAACAGACACAATGCATTGCATTACAATGTTAAAATCTGCTGATGCTCTGTGTTTCTCACTAGAGCACTGCTGTGGTCAGGTGGGCAAAATTAGCAACAGAGTTAGCAAAGCTTAGCAGCTATAAAACTGAAGCCATGAGTGAAACGTCTGGTCCAGACAATCACTTCCTGAAGACATGGTGGAAATTAATGCTTTAGCATTAGCTTCTGCTAAATGTCATGCTGTTTAAAATAGGTGCTTCAGGGTTAGCACAACTAGCTTTATAGTTGCTGCTGCAGCAATGAGGCCTCAACACACGCCATATTTCAGACTTTTATTCATGAGTAAAACCACTTCCACTTCACAATGATCCACTGTGTCGTGTCGTTCCATCACGTAAAACCCATTTAAAGTACATTAACGTTTGTAATGTGACAAAATGCAGGAAAGTTGGGCACCTTTATGAGGCATTTAACATAAAGCCAACTGGAAAAGCATCTTTTTATTGCTAGCTGCTCCTACTGATGATCCAGAATTAAAGGTTTATTTCTGAAAAACTATGACATTACTTCTGAGTTGAACGTTTAAATATCGGGGAGAAACAGTTTGTTGAAACAGTTTGTTGAAACAAGTTGTGCTTGTCTCCTGTTCCCAGTTGTTAAGCTGCATGTGAAGGGAACTATTTGCATTACAAGGCTTTTGTGCAGCAGAATGAAACGCAGGCAGAACTGTGAGCAAAACGAACACTCTCAGGGTGGCCCTGCGCTAATTGCAACCGCGGTGCATTTACTGATTATAGTTAAGTGGTCCAAAATGGTCCCCTGCTTTTAGTCACATTGACCCGCTCCCTCTCCTGGTGGACGTGGTCAATAGCCGGCCTGTTGAGATGCCTTTCCACTGAGGGAAGAAAACAAGGTCCAGTAGAGGCCGCCTCCTTGTTTTTTGTGCTAAACTACACAGGAGATGAGAGATTGAGGGAAGGATCATGAGAAAAATGTTTTTAATCTGGAGTTTAGAACAAGTTCAACAAGAAGGCAGGAATTGCAAAGCTCTTCCTGCAGTTATTGGGAAAAGCAACCAGTGGAGATCTAAATTATTCCTTTAGTGAGGGCATGTGCAGCTCATGACTATTCATGCAAAAACATGCAAGCGCGGTCAGATGGAAATTATTAGAATGCAAAGTGGAAAGCTAATGAATGTGAAAGAGTTTCAGATGTAGGCGGCGGTGGAGGCTGGGTTAAATCATGGCTGCGTAGAGAGATGGGACGTGGTCAGCGTTCCTCCTCCTCCTCCCTGCTGCCTGAGACGGACCAGGAGGCCCCGCAGTGGGTTGGAATAACAACCTCTGGATCACACAAGCTTTGATGTCCCCTCCCCGCGTACCTCTGCCTCTTTGGGATACTCTTTATTCCTCGAGATGAGGATGCGGGGATCTTAAACCCCCTCCAGCGTCGGCTCAACAGTGGGTCCCTGTGTTTGTGCCTCTCAGAGAAAATATTTAGCGAAAATCGAGACTGATGCAAAAGTTAAAACATATTCTGCAGTTCTGCAAAGTTGGCTGACCAGAGGTGAACACAATCAGAAGCAGCGGGTTAAACTTAAAAGGACTTTGGCTTTTTCTGTGATCTAATACTTTACATAACTGCAGCTGTGTGATGTAACTCAATCCATCCCTGATGCTGGTCTCAGAAGCGTTGCTCTGCCCCTCTTGCAGTTCAGCTTGCCCTTGTGTCATAACGTCTCTAATTCTTGGCATGATGCACAGATTTTAAAATTAGATGCTGTCCTTTTCTATATTGCTTAAAAAAGATTTCATACATGTAGATCTAGTTTGCTTAAAAGTAATATTCTCAAGTCTGCAGTTAATTCCCCATAAAGCTGGGAAAAAAAATCAACATTTAAATCAACTGTTTTTCTTTTCTCTTAAACTAACGGAGTTTCTTTGGCTATGTGTTTGAGGTAATTGTGTATAATCTACTTTTTCAGATTCCTGTCACAAAGATTTCAATTTCTTGATTTATGCAACGTAAATATAGGAAGTCTGTCTGTAGTGTGTGCTGAAAAACAACCATAATACTGACACTTCCAAGCATCGTAGTTGTTAAAGAGTAACTAAACATCAACTTACTTTTTTGTCTAAATTGGTCCTTAACAGTTTTAGCTTTATGTTTATGTGCAAATGTGAAATAATTAGCTTAAAACTGTCTCAGTGCTGCCCTCTATTGGCTTCTGCAGGTGAATTTTCCTGTTGGCTAAAACAATACAGCTTGGTTGACATCTACTCACTGTGGTTGTATTGAATTAGTAGCATTATTTTAAAAACCTGATTTCAGCAAAAAGTTGTAACTGAGCGTCAGGAGCGTAACTTTATTTTTCTTGATGCTAGTTGGCTGTTTCCAGGTGAGCAGAAATATTACCGCTACTACCGTGTACTGCTAAGATCACTTCTACTTTTCTGTTCACAGGTGGTTGAGGTCGGCTGTGAATGCCGGGGGTCGGCTGTGTTTTTCCTCGTGTAGCTTACCTTTGTATGGAAGAGAGATATTAAATGTCTGGAAATAGGCTCCATTAAATGAACATGGAGGGATAATAGGGGTAAAGAAAAGTTTAGAAGCAGGCCAAATTACTTCATGCCGATTAGTGAGTGAATGTTTTATGAGTCTGGCCTGCTGATGTGAGGGGATTTGTGTATGTGCATATGTGTGCATGTCCTGGTGTGAGACAGGGGTCAGCCTTGTGTGACTAATACAACACAAAAGCTTTGCTTTCAGAGCATAAATCCCAACAAGAGCTCACAGCAACCAGAGCTGGCTCTTATCGCCACTGAATGGAACTCCCTTTGATTGTTTACATGGCCGCCGCTATATGCACATCTGTGTATACATGCACAAACAAACACCCAGCTGTGCCGGTTGATTACATTTCCAGGGCTTGATCGGCAGTTCGTACGACCGCATGCGTCCACGGGATTCTTGAGGTTAGAGCGATCGAGATCTGCAGTCCGGAAGAAAACAAGAAATAAAGACAGGATGACAAACAGAGAGCGAGTGGACTGGGAGGAAAAAAGATGGATGGACTCAGATTGGAATACAGGGCAGGGCGTAGCTGCAGGGAGAGACGGTCCTTTCGAATGAACATTTAGGTTAGAGGCTGGGTGGTGTGCCGCTGCCCATAGATGTAGATCAAACCAATAGAACGGACCAGAACCAGCCATCCAGGACACACCGCTATGCTCAAGGCCCAATGCTGCCTGTGTCGACTGGGCCAGGGACTCGCCCCCCCTCAGGGGGTCGAAGACCCAAGGACGTCTCCCAGAGTTTCCATGGATGCATATCCCAGCTCTTTTTATTTGTTTTTCTGGATCACACTCTCGCGCTCCGACCCACATTAACGAAGAGGTTCAGATCCAACCCGTCGGCGTTCAGCTCGATGTCAAGATGCTCCGTTTGTAAAGCCCAAAGAAATCCGTTTTTTTTCTAAACATCACTTTTTTTTACCATATTTATTATCATAAATGTATGTAATGGTGTGAATAAAAACCAAATAGAGCTCATCATTCACAATTATAATGTTTTCAATTACGCAATGTTAAAACAAAGTACAATATAAAATAAAGAAAACAAAACAATGTTTACCACCTGAAACTCTTCCAGTCACTCATCCAGTTTTGCGTCTGACTCACTTTCTGAGTTCATTTCCGAGTGGAGTGATTGTGCAGATAAACATTTTTTAATCTCACATTTTGTTACAATAATTACATTATTTACTAGCAATTCGTTTTTCTTTGACAAATATATCAAACTGAGTATTTTGAACTGGGAAGAAATGATTGTTTATGCTCCTGTTTCTTATTTAAGGGTGAATGTGACATTTAGGGAAATGCTCCACAGGAAGTCAGGCTGGTTTGTGTCTTTTTCACCCATATGGGAGGAGAAAGGCCAGAGCAAGGTGGGGTCAGTATGCTAATAACGGGTGACCATTGTGATGCCTGATTTGCTGCACAGAGGTGATTTGCACCATCATTCTCTCCTCATTATTCTCCTGCATCTCTCCATCTCTGTCCCTTTTTTTCCTACTCTTATCCCTCTCTGTCCCCTTCTCCACCTCCGCCTCCTTTCTGATTATCCCCCTCCTCCCCTCCTTTCCCAAAACACCTCTCTCCCAGAATATGAGCTACATTTGTTTTGCTGCAGGAGTGGGACGTGTGGCGTACAAAGTGCTGATGTGTTGGTTTCTAGGTAATTACAGCATCCCTTGGTCTCCAAGAAAACTCTAAACTAATGTTTAATTTGCCTCTCCACTCAAAGGAAGCCCTGCTTTGTTATTGCTGTGGCAATTAAACACAGCCAAGGCCCAGGCATTTCCTGCGATTGTTGTGATTTGCATAGAAAGCGAATCAGGCGCTATCAAAACCTTATTACCTCTCTTCTCGGTAATCTACATGCAGCCATCCCCCACCGCGCCGGCCGTCTCTTTCCATCAGTGGCCTCGCTGACACTTGAACCCCAGTCTGTACCTCCAGACAGCGACTGACTGGCAGGGGAGATATTGACTAACCAGACTGGATTTTTTTCCATTGCTGAATGGAAGTGTAAAGTGTGGCTGATCTCTAATGGTCAGTCTCTATAGCTTCATCCAGCAGCTCCTAATTAACTGCCTGTTTGTTACGTAGCTGGTGGCGTTTGGCTGAGGACGGCGCTAATGGATGCTGCTAAATGAAGGTATAAACTTAACGTCTGCAGAGAAGATACTGTTCTGTTTAGGTTTTCTGTTTGAAGCACAGATGTGTTCATTTTGAATGTAAATATATAAGAAGGCAAGTAAAAACAAAAGTTTTTCTTGTAAATCTGTCCATCTTTATTAGGGCTGAAACAATTAATCGGATTATTGAAATAACTGTCGATAGGAATCAATTAATCGCATGATAAATTAAAATGATCATTTCCATTTCTACCAAAAACTAGATGATGAAAGTTTTCAGTCTGGTGTTTTGGTCTCATCTAGTTCTTTTTTTGAAGGAGATTTTTTTCTTGCATTGACTTCATAATTCATATAATTTGTTGGTTTTATTGTTTAGTTTATTTTGGATGTTTAAAATGTCTTCCACTTCCAGTATTAAATGTTTGTTTTAAAGATTATTGGTCTTTGAGAATGTGTTTTTGCATGATATCATTTGAAAATGCTCTCAAAACAACAACTTTATTGTTTATTGCAATAACTAATAGAACAATTTGTTTTCCAACAGAATTTATCATGTGTCACCTAATTTAGAAATCATTTAATGGCTAACTGAACTAAACTCACTCGAAAAAGCCAATAGCTGAAAGTATAAAACATTCAGAGAAGCCAATAAGAAAAAATTTCTAGAAAAATTAGATTGAGAACAGCAACAATGGAGATGGGTTTCAATTAAAGGTTTCTGGAACAATCTTGACAGGGAATGTATAAGACATTTGAATTTAAAAGAAATTTGGAAATCATGATGATGAAACGCTGTGACATCTGGTGTATGTTTGAAATATGTCTTTAATGGCCTGCTGAGTTTTTATATGTAAAAGGGGTCAGATATTATAAGTTTATGATTATTTCTGCTCCTTTTCATTCATGATGTTGTTATTCTTTATGTTAAAGTCCTTAGAATAAATAAATAATGAGAACCAGTCAAAGTAAACATGAAATCAGCACCAGATCAGTGAATATCTGCTATAAAACCAGTTTATGGTCGTATTGACGGGGTGTGAATACTTTTCCCAAACCTCTGGATTCTTCCTGTTTAAACTGACCTGCTGTTCTGAGACAAGCTGCTAATTTCTGTCTCACTTTTATCACATTTTGGCGAATATTTCAAGCATATTTTAATCAGTGAATTTGAATGTGCTAAACTAACCTTAATGAACTACTGTACAGCTGTTCATTTCCATAAAAAGCCTCCTCCTTTGCTGCTTTGCTAAGCTTTATTGTCATTAGAGTACCTGAATGAATTTGCATTGCCTTATCTGCTGTTGCTCCTGCCCCCATCAGCCCCCCCTTTAATGCTCCTCTGTGTGACATGATACCTGCTCCACATCTCTCTCTTATGCTCTCATCAGATTATTAGAATCAGTATTTTCCCATTCTTGTGTTTAATGGCTTTGGGCTTGGCTATTTAAAAATAGAGTGAGAGAAATGGAGACAAAAACAGAGGAAGACGATGGTGAGATTGAGGGTAAGCTGCTGGGACCGTTAAACCTGAGGAGCAGTTAATCCATGAGACGGCGCTCGGTGCTCATCTGCTCCAGACTGGTGTGGCTTGCTCGCCGATTGGCACATCCAAGACCCGAGAAGTCAAACATAGCCTCCTGATCTATATTTCAAAGCCCAGAGCAGAGAGGAATTCAGTAATGAGCTCCCATCTTCCTTTTGCTTGCAGAAGGCTCTCTTTGTGGAACTAATTGAAAGTGGCATGTGGAGTACTGGGGAGCTCTTTGGGGGCTGCGCCGTGTTTCAAGGGATGCACGGAGATAAGCCTGCCTGCGCGCCGCTGCGGCTTTTGTGTCACTGGTCTGAAATAAACAGATCTGCTGGAGGAAAGTGATGCACTTTAAGCTGGAGGAGTGTGTCCACTGCTGAAATTTCTCCTCCTTTTGCTTTAAAAAAAATCTAGTTTTCTGTGTTAGCTCATCAGACATGTCGTGTGTGTGTGTGTGTGTGTGTGTGTGTGTGTGTGTGTGTGTGTGTGTGTGTGTGTGTGTGTGTGTGTGTGTGTGTGTGTGTGTGTGTGTGTGTGCGTGCGTGCGTGCGTGTGTGTGCCCATTTGTGCAGACAAGCGTGTGTTATTTGGGCTCGCTGATGAGAGAAGGGCATTCTCTATCACAGAAATGGAAACAGGCGCGGACGTACGCAGTTAGGCTGATATACTGCGTGGCATTTACTGAAATTATGAAACACAACCTGGCCTTTAGTATTTACAAACACACACTTCAGAGAATGGAAGTGTACCCACACACACACACGCACACACACGCACACACACACACACACACACTCAGAGATACGGACATTAGTAGATATGGAAGCATTTCCATTGGGCTGTGCAGATGTTTTCATTCCACATTTTTAACTTAACAAATTTTAATCTTAGGATTTTAGAAATAATGTGAAAAGTGTAGCAGGCCAGTTTCCTCCAGAAGTCACCAAACAAGCTAATAAACAACAGACCAAAGTTTGAAAATCTCCCAGAGCTCAAATTAATCTGTCATCAGATCATTGAGAGATGTTTTGTGTGCAGATTACCTTGACTACAGCATCTCTGAGGTGGAAAATGGTGGTGGCAGCATCATGCTGTGGGGATGAGTTCATCAGCAGAGGTCAGTCAGAGTCAACGCATTGAACTGTCCTGAGATAATCTCCATCCAATCTGAGTGGCGTTGAACGTTTTTGACCTTAAAGAAAAGAACGTCAAACCTAAAGCATCAGTGAAATTTAGAAATATGAAAAAGTTTATTGAAATAGAAATATTAAGCTAAGATGAAACAAAAATATAAAAAAGAACATGAGTAATAAAAGACAAACAAAATTGAATAAGAAAATAAACTAAAAGAAGAAAATAAACAATGCAAAATAAAATAGATTAAACAAAAATCCATTATCTATTTTAATAAGTGAAATATAATAAATTAAAAAACTTGCATCAATATTTGATAGATTGTAAATGTTTAAGTTGTGATTGCAAACAATATAACAAATATAATAGTATTGCAGATTTATGTTATTCTGACATGCAGCTCTACTCTAAATGTCACGAGTCGTTCAGTTGTGATTAGTTTAGAAATCCTGCTAAGTGTTGACTGATAGCAACTGAATGGGAATGTAGAAAACAGTTTTAGATTTCTATTCCTGAAAAAATGTTAAAACTATCTTTCTATTCCCCCAAATTCACAGCTCTTCTCCTGTTTGTGCTGATCTTTGACATCAACCCCAATAAAATGTAGTTTTCAGTAAAAATGAAAAAAAAAAGTATGAAAGTTAAACTCAGTGAGGTGTGTGAATTCAGCTTTCCCAGATAACTGATTTGCTTTGTTGAGGCCCAGTGAGGAGAGCAGGAGGACCACACGTCATTACAGATTCTCTGTTTCCATTTTTTACAGCTAAACTTCATGTGGGGCTCTCCTCTGTGTGTAAATCTGCCTTATTTCTGTAATGAATGATAGAAATGTCAAGGCAGAAGCCCGACAAAACCACCTGTCAAGTATTTCTCACCTGTGATTGATAGTTTATGAGGATCTGATCCGTGAAATCATCAGACCTTTGAAATGAAGTTTTGATGATCTCGTCTCATATTCTCACCAGGGTGTTCTTTCTGCGGCCCTCCAAACTTGGCTCATGCATTTATTTATTGCATCATGAAGTTGGTTTCATAAAGCCGCTGCTGTAGCTGTTTGCCTGCAACAAGACGGCTGCAGAGTCACAGATCTTATTAGATCTGTACTGTTTGCACACATGTCCTGTTACACCTGAACGCAGCTCTCCGCTGTATAAAGGTGTAACAGCATATCTAGTGGTAATTCATTACCAGTCAAGCTGCTCGTTTTCACCCTGATCCGAGGTTGCTGTGGCCCTCGACTTTGCTGTCTGAGCTCAACCTGAGCTGATGAAGCAAAGAGCTTCTGATATGGAAATGAAGGCAGGAAATGTTCTGGTTTGGGGAACACATGGAGTAGATATGGCCAAGGTGCTTCCTTGAACCGGTTAAGATAAGATACAAGGCATGTTCAGTAGATTGTTTTGTTTCATTGTTAGACTTTAGTCTGGTCAGTTCTGCCTATTTTGAGCAGATTTAGGATCTCTTCACTTTAAATCCAAATAAGCCTCTGCTGTCCAGGCTCCCCCAGCGCAACGTTTAACTCACAAATGAAAATTACTGTAAACAGATACAAAATGTACAACTGTACTTTGGAAAGCATTAAGAGAGCCTCCTGTACAATCAGTAAAAATACAGCAAGTGGCTCCTGGATTTTGTCACTTCCTGTACCGATATCTGAGGTTTAGTATCGACCGACACAATCCGATGGGTCCTTTTAAGTGCTTGGGTTGTTTTTTATAAGCAGTAGACACCCAAAGAGAAGTTTGGATTTCTACCTATTATGATATTATAATAGGTCCCGTTTAAAAGTATGCAGGGGTGCAGAGCCGAGCTTAGTGCCCAGCTGCAGCGCTTGCCGGCCCCCCGGGGCCCTTCATGTGGAATGCGTCGGCTTGGAGCTGCAGATCGCGAGGCCAGCTGTGAGCAGTGACTTCTGGGAAAAGGGGATGTGCACGTTTGTCTTTTTAATAGGAAGAAAACAGACATTATTTTTAGTGGTGGGATGAAGTACTTTGTTGCTGTTCTTAGTTTCATTTTCCACGCATCTGTACTTTAGTTAAGTAGATTCTGTTGTCGGTATTTTTGACTTTTACTCCACTACATTTCTATTAAGTGTTGGATTACACGATACAGTCACGTCCCATTAGGTTGTTTTTTGTAGCTTGAAAATAATCAATGATTTATTAAAGTTAAATGGTTCAAGAATTGAAAACAAGTTTTTAAAATGTCAGTGAAAATGTTCAGTGCTCATTTTTCTCACAGAAAACGTCTTTTAACATGTTTACTGCAGTTAAAACACACATTAGTTTTGGTGTTTAGTAAATTAAAGAAAGTCAAAGGAATGATCATTTCTCTGGTGTAAACTGTCACTGAGAGTAAACTCAGTAAAAATAAGTATTATCTGCAAACTCTACAACTTTGATGCATTACAGAAAATAAAGTAACTACATTTTGTGATATACTCACCATTACATTAGGTTTTACTTTCAATTTTTGTAGTATTTTTAAAAGCAAATACTTTTACTGCTGTAAAAATGTTGATGTGGAATGTTTTCTTTTACTGGAGGACATTTTTGTGTGTTTTTCTACTTTTACTTTGGTTCAGTGCTTGAGTAATTTCTTCACTGCTGGTAATTTGTGGATCTATTTGTGCAGCTAATGGCTGCGTTTCATATTTACACACGTGATGTTCTTTCTGACCGCTTGTGGAACGGAGCGCTTCCTGTTTGACGACTCAGGTCAGACTTTTTCGCGACCTCTGGCGATGGGTCGGTACGCTGGTCAGCTGAGATCCGCTTCCTTCAGGACGACTGCACAGTTTTGTTCTGGAAATTTCCTCCCTGTCTGCGGCGAAGGGTCAGTTAAAGTGCAGAGAGGAGGCGCAGCAACGCTCCTTTGTTTCCCCCTCCCAGGTTCTCGCTCCCTCCCTCTTTCCCGCCACCAGAATCCCCACTAGTGATATCTCCAACCCTCCAGCCAATTATAGCGCATCTGTGAGTGAGAGAGAAGTGATCTGATTGGCTGCTCCAGGGTGTCTGGGAGGTCAGCACTGTCTTCCTCCACACCGTGTCATTCTGGTTATTTTCCAGAAGAAAACATCAGAGGAAAACTACTGTTTTAAGAAAAGGAAATTTTAGTGTGTTGTAATTTCTCCTCTGAAATAATTGTAAACCTGTCAAAAAAAATGAGAATCATCCTGCAGTTTGTTGCTGCGCTGCTGACTCCGATGCCACAACAAAAGGAGATGTTGGGTGCCAGAATGCCTTTGTTGTGTGTGTCACCAGGAGGATGGTCCTCCCGCTGGGCAGAATGAGCCAAGGAGGGAAAACACCTGGTTAAAGAAGGCAATTATGAGTTATGGAGCTGTCAGGGGGGCATGTGAAGGTGTCTTTATTCCATACAATCCCAGATGAATGCATGTTTGCTTTCCTTAGGCTTCGTTTGGGATTACATTCTCATGGTGCTGACACCAAAATTTAGTAATTTAACTGGTTCCATCCAAGCAACAATTAGTCCTGCTGTTTCTAAAATAAGGTTCTGTGAAAAACTATTTTCCTCCTTGCAGATTTCTTTTTTGTCACACTTAAAACGCATCTTAATATCAGACAAAATGCCGCCAGAGCAAACAGAAGAAAGTGCCATTTATTCAGGGGAAAAGTGAAAAACTAATTTCCTCCTAAACCCAATAACTTGTTATGTCCCCCACCGGCCCAACAAGCATTGGCAATAACTGCTGAGAAGTTTCTTTCTTTATTATGTCTGTGGAGAAATTTTTACATGATTGCTCATATTAACCCACATTGAAAGATTATTAACGAAGAATGACAGATCCAGCCCTGACCATCACTCTACCACCACCGTGTTTGTAGCAGATGCACTGCAACACAAACCGTTCAAAAAGTTCTGCCATTTTCTTAGCCTGCAGCTAATGATAATATCAGTAATTGTTTTGATGATTAATCAGATCAAAACTGGCCACATTTGACCATTTAAACATGTTTTATAAAATATTTGAAATACATTAAAGGATGCAAACAAACTAATAATTTAATTCCTTTTTTAAAAAGAAAAGTAAACATTGTAATGCCTAAAATGCAATAACAAATAATTTCTTTAGTGAATTTGAATTGAGTAAAGCTAAAACTGCCACTGGGGAGTTTTGGTTGAAACATATTTACATGCAAAGGTTTCTTAAAAGCAATATATATATATATATATATATATATATATATATATATATATATATATATATATATATATATATATATATATATATATATATATATATATATATATATATATATATATATATATATATATATATATATATTTGTGCTGTTTTGGCCTAATTACCATTAAGTATCATGTTTTTCAGCAAATTACCTTTTTGAGTCTCTGGTTAACAATCAAATAATTACTACATTAGTTGATTAATAATCGATTCATAGCCATTAATTGGATTAATCTTGTCAGCCCCACTTTTTTCCCAAAAGACGCAGGAAACGTTAAGATCGTTTTGGTAAATGAGAAACGAGTCGTTGCATTGTTTTGGATCAGCAAAGTTTAACTAATTTCCAGATGTCATAACCGAATCTGTTCTCTGACTCTCGATTGTTTCTCTAAAGAGGAATTAACTTTAAAGTCAAAACTGTCATGCACAGTTTGACAAAACCACAAAATGCCCGCCTGTTTGGGATCAACTGTAAACTGCCATTAAGACAGTCCATGCGTGTTTTGGACGTAACAATGTCATATTCCGTATTAAATTTTGAGTTTTCTTCATATCACTGCGTAGATGGAATCAGTTTTGCCTGGTGTTTCCTCCACTGAGGCCATGGCAGCAGCAATAATGTCATTCTGTCCTCAAGCGCTGCTGCATGAAACAGCAACATGGTATTGATTGTTGCTGTGCAATAATTGCTTTCCGTGGGGAAAAAAAAAGCAACAATTTATTGAATATGATGTGTTGCATGACTCTATATATGGAGGGATGGGAGAAAATTAACGGCGTCTGAATGACAGCGAGAAGAGCTATATGTTGTCATGTAAAGGTGATTAAGTGTGACTATGCTTACAAATAACTGGCCACAGTTTCCTAGCCAAATTAATTACCTGTCATCACGACTTATTGTTTTTTGAGTTGGCTCTTATTAATGTCTGCTCTGAAAGATGAGAGCGTCGCTTTTCCTCACCAACACAAACACCTGTGATTACACCTGAGTTACCTGAGTTATTTCTGTTTTATCATTCTCAATTAGTTTCAGTTATCGCTGCTGTAGTATGAAAGTAGGAAAAAACAAAACTGTTGTCTCATTTACTGTGTGCCAGCTCAATTCAGTGGAATTTATTTATAAAGCAGCAATTTGCTGCAAATATCCCAAGGCATTTTATAAACAAAAGTCAATTCAGTCCATTTATTCCAGTTATTCTATTTAACAATGCATTAAGTTCAGTTTATTATTCAAATTAGTTTGAAAAGTTTTCTGTCTAGTGTAGTGTTAGGCAATATGGCTTAAAAGTAAAATCTCAGATTGTTTTTATACCAAATTGGTTTCCAATTTTAATAAATGTTTTTCCTTCCACTTTAAAAAAAAACAAAACACAAATGACAAACAATATTTTCCAAATTTTCAATAATTCCCTCTGTGAGTTGACCTGAAGTCTCACCATTACTGTGGAAACCCAAGAAACTCATTGCGTATGCATGTGTGACGTTCATTTCATTGAAACCACCAAGGGGTCAGTTGTTATGAATTCTTGACCTCGTTTGGGTGACAATCTGGGTCAGGTCCTGTAAGTCGATCCCACCAACTAACCAGAACTCATTGGGACGGATTTTCTGCAAGGACTGACAGAGAAAAGGAGAAAAGATGGCAGATTGAAGGTCCAAATCCCGGGAATCTTACCAGGACCTCAGATTTCAGGTCGAGGAGACATGGAGCCGCTCTATCCCAAAGTAGCCATGCGAGGTTTTGCTGGAGCTCTCTGCAGCCTGTTAGCTTGTCATGAAGCAGGGACGCCCTGGGCGCTGAGAACTCCTGTCGCGCAGAGCAGAGTCTGATTAGGCAGGAGACGGTAATGCTGCCTGACCTGGTGGGAGGAAGGAAGATGGGAGTCAAACCCGAATGATAAAGACAGGGCGGGTGTATTGGGGGATGGGTGAAGGTAGGGAAACACCACAGACTGTAAATGTCCACATCATGCTAGCCTTGCAAATGTCTACCCATGTCTGCTTCTGTTTTGGCCCTACCAGCCTTTCTGATTGAATCTGAGTGTTGATTCAGCCTGGTTGTAGGTTTGTGTGCTGCAGGGAGACACATGTCATTATGGTGGGATAATGGCTTCCTGCTGGCTCCCAGCTATATGTTCTCCAGCGCCATTTTTCAAATAGATGCATGTCGTCTGTTGTTTTATCACATATGTAGTATGGGTGGCTCCAGCAGTCAACCATTTTGACCAAACCGCTGCTTCCCCCTCCATCACTCAGGCTCTGTATTGACTAAAGCAACTGCTGGCAGTAAATTACACAGGTTAGGAATAATAATGCTAGATAGCACAAGATACACACAAAGAGACAGGTTAAAAATGATACAGAAAGAGACTGTGAAGAAAATACTTTAGTGTGTGTTTGGCTAGGCCAGTAATTACAAACACCTTTAGGTGACATTTGTTTTTAGTATAACTAAATTGAAGCGAATTGCATCTTTAAATCAAAGGTTTCACCACCAAATATGATATGAAAACAGCATATTTCACAGTTTTTGCAACCTGCTCTCTCCTGATTGCATCCCAGCATCAAATAGAGAGGAGCAACTGCTTACAGTAACTTAGCTTATTGATTCTCTTGTGCACTCAGATTTGCTGTGGTGATCAGTTTGGGCTTAAGCATTCATCAAGCTGATTCCTTTACCCTGACTGAGCGGGTTTGAAGTATTCACGTTTAAACACACCTGAACTATGGCATCCCGATGCTAATACAACTGGCATTATAAGGTCTTACTGTCTGCAAGGTTTAGACGTATGTTTATTGGTCTTTATCTCTAAGGTGTGACATGAAGAAAAACCCCCAGAAAAAGTAACTTTAAACATTGAAACAACTTCACCAAACCAGAGATGAAATAGAAATATCTAAAGCTACAGTGAGTAAGGAGAGTTTTGGCCAAGTAAAATACATATGATTATTTAAAGTTGAGACTTTTCTGGGTTGGACTGAAGCATCATATTGTGTGGCACTACGCAAAGCTAAAGCAGGTAAACCCAAAATGTTTAACCTGAACATCAAGTTCAGGGACAGCTAAAGGTTTACGGAAATAACAGCGATTAAGAGGCAGGTCTGTATTTGCTCTCTGAGAGGCGACTCGTCAGAGCAAACCTCTGCTCTCATAGATACTAACGGTGCTCTGATTGGGTGAGGTCACAGTTTTGTGTCTCTTAATGGACTCAGAGTCATTTTGGAACAGAACCGGGCCGTCCCCACAGTATCAAGATGTCCTGAAGCATCAGGAGTTCATTTCACTGCATCAAGCAGCCAAACCAACGCCTGAAAAACAATCCCGCCTTAATACTCCTCCTTAAACCTCAAACATGGCAAAGTGCATTCTGCTGGCAACCACCAAAGTCAAACCTGTGGATCAAGTTGCCAGAAACCTCCTCAGAAACCGGTGGTTGTGTGTTTTCTACCGCAGCGTCTGATGCTTCATGTTGCATCTTGTGATTAAAGGTGTGGAGGCAGCTGGTGGCCATGAAGCTCTCTATGAACTGTTCTTGTTGGGAGACCTGTAGCTTTTCAATCAGACAGAAAAAATTGTTTGCAGAATCACTCTGCTTGATTTCATACACCTGTGATCAAGGAAGTGACAGGAACACCTGAAATAATTTAGCTTAACACCTTATTAGATAAGAGATTAGATAAGAATATAGTGCTGCAAAATGACATCATTTAATTGTTATTATTTCAGAGTATGATTTTCAGACTTTTGTCGGAGGTGAGCTTCTCCTTGTCCAGAGGCTTCTAGGTTGGCCTTATAGTGTGTGACTGTCAGTCCTCTGTCCTAATAGGGTCAGGGAGACATGAAGATCCCTCCTGGCATCCCCTAAATCTTCGCCGTTGGCTGTCTGATGTGACAGCATCGCTGTATGACAAATACCCATCATTTACTAATGGCAAATCCTTCTCGGCACTCTTCCCTTTGACAAGAGAGCCCGAAGGACAGTGTGTGTGTGTGTGTGTGTGTGTGTGTGTGTGTGTGTGTGTGTGTGTGTGTGTGTGTGTGTGTGTGTGTGTGTGTGTGTGTGTGTGTAAGTGTGTTTTAGGTGGCTGTTGATGAAGAAAGCATCTATCTTCTATTGTTACGATCCCTCCTCTCCATCTCACTGTTCCTCATCTTCTGTCATTTCTTCTTATCCCTCTACCTTACAGATGGAGGTTTGCCCCTTTGACCCCTGCACCGAGAAATCAGGGGAGGGGGTATACTGTGGAGGCACTGCTGTGCCAGGAGCCGTCAGCAGGTTGAAGGGGGAAATGAGATGTATTACTGATAGGATCAGCTGCATGCTGGAGAAAAATAACCAGGGGAAAGAGGCAATTACCAACAGGCAATGATGGAACAATATAGAGACGTCTAAGCGAACAAACGGGCTTTGCAGTTGAAACTGCAAAAAACCCTCCTCTCCAAGCTGTGGAAACTCGATAGAAGCACAATTTAATGTCTTCAAATGCGGCTGTTCAAAATAAAATCAGTCTTTGTTCAATGGCAAAGAGTCCTGCTATGTGAGAGAATGTGGCATGCTAATGCTGATGGTGGCACACAGCGACAGCACGGCTCCATGTGTGCCTCAGTGACGGGGTGGCTCTCCGCCCGCTGAATATTTCATTATCTAAAAAGGCCTCAAAGAGGAGGGAGGTGTAAAATGTGAGACGGAGAGACAGAGAGGACCTTTGAGTGTGCAAATGCTATCTTTGTTAGCTCTCTGTTGCAATTTACTCCCTGTGGGTGCAGAGCTGAACTGGACTCCAGGTTGTGTTGAATCAGCATAGGTCGCTGCTATATTCCACATTAGCATGCTTTGATGTATTTGAATTCCCATAGAGTTTGAGGAGCTTAAATGTTTCCATACATGTAATTATTCGTGCTTTGGGTCTCTGCATCTTTTGAAGTTGATCTCTCCATATTTTTATCAAACAAAATTCCTCCCTCCTCTCCGGTTCTGTGTTGTAATGTATTGCCAGACTCACATGGAATGCTAATACTTTAACAGGCGAAACAGTGGCAGCCTTGTCAGCGCTTTCTCTGTCCCTTCTTCTGACAACGAGAGTCTGAGACAAAGAGAGAGAGAGAAAGAGAGAGAGAGGAAGAGAGAGAGAGACCTTTTTTTCCTAGACCTTGAGTACCAGGAATGTTGCCGCTGCTTGGGGAGTGAGACATTTCTCAAGGACTCTGTAAAAACTTTTTCCATGTCCACATATCTCTCTGTTTTCCACCTCTTAGCCACCTGGAACACTAGCTCTAAATTTAAATGCAGCCTGCACTCCATTGCTGCTGCACACACATTCATTACACAAGCCCATCGTCTTATGCATGGCCAGAGTTGTGAATAGCCATTTTCAGAGTGATAGGTTCAGGTGCATCAGTGGAGGTGTGATGTATGTTTGTGAGTACATGCGTAGGGTTGGGCTGACTTCTGATGGGCCACAGGTGCACAGCAGGAGACGCGGCTCTGCATATTGATTTCACAGTTGGCCAACACCATGCATTATATCTGGGAGTGTTTCTCTATGGTGCTTCTTCAAAGAAGCAGTGGAGGAACATTTTGGGGCATGAATATGTAGATGGAAACCCAAAGGGAGGGATGGAGCCATTCACGGCACCTCCAGGAGCCTTTTACATTAAGCCAGGGTGAGGCGTGGGATGGTAGGGAGGGAACAGGCAAAGAGACGTGGAGAAACGTTAATGGAAAGGTCTTTTCTCCTGATCACAGAAAAATGTTCCTTCCTGAACCATTTTTGCAGTTTGTCATAACTGAGCTTGTTATTTACCCTGAAGAGCTTTGCTTTATTCCCGAACCCCCGACTCCCAGCCTCTTGAATAAATCATGTTTGCATAAGGGCCAGTGATGGAGGTTTTAAATATGGAAAAGAGATAGATCAAACCAATATCAAGAGCCTGGAATAACCGCGTTGTGCATTTATGTCTTTTTAAATGTTGCTGGGTTCTGGGGATCCATCCGTCTCCCTTCTGGAGCCGAGCAAAGGGAAGGTCAGCCTGATGGATACATCCTGACATGCACACAGCCTGTGATGTCAGCTGTGTGTGTGTGTGTGTATGTGTGTGTGTGTGTGTGTGTGTGGGGGGGCTGTTGGGCCAGCCAAGCAAAGTTCAGCAGAGGGCGGACAGGCAGCGGGGAGGGGAGTGCTGCAGCCTGGCCTCGACCGCCTGGTTTAAGGAGGTTTTGCTTGCGGAGGGGCGGCTAAGGAGGTACGCGATGGTGAGGTTGGGCGAGCGGGCCGAGGTGTTGGGGCGGGTTGGGGTGGCAGAAGAAAGGCCTCATTCATGAGTCGTGCCATCTCTGTCTCCCAAGGGGATTGAGGCTCATCAATGACCAGGCCAGCTGGGAGGATGTCAAAACGCAGTCTGGGTCCCTCTCTCCCCGTCCCAACCTCTCTTTGTGGGGAGCTGGTGCTGTCAGAGGCAGTAGCCCAAACACTGAGCCCTCTCATGCCGCTGGGTGCCCATTCAGAACCATTCAAAGCTTTTGGCTTAGTTTACATGCTGTCTGTGTTGTATGAGACATGCATAGTCTAGAACAATGGTTCCCAATTCAATTCAATTCAGTTTTTTTAAAGCACCAATTCACAACAAATGTCATTTCAAGGGATTTTACAAAAAATCATTTCAATCCAATCACATTTACATTCCCAACAGAGCAGTGAGCTCAGTTAATTATCCAAAGTAGCTTAAAACGTTTCTGTCTGAGACAGAGGTCCTGTTTGATGATTTCAATCTTGATTTGTGAGTTTTAACTTAATGATGCAAATTAAATCAAATAATTATTTCACAATATGCAAAAAAAAAATTTCCATCTCCGTGTTAAAGGACACATTTCTTTATTATTTCTCAATATCAAGTTAAAATTGCTACTTATTTCACTTTAGAATAATTAAAATTACTGTTTCAAATTGCATGAACAAGATTTCTGATCTCATAATAAACTTGATTAAACATTACAGTGAATTCTGCTTTTAACATTTAACACTTAGTGTGAACAGTGTGAATGTTAAGCTGGGAATGTTGCAGCTCGTTTCGTTCATCAGATTTGATCATCAGGTGATTGAATGCAGAACGCTGGTGCCTGTGGTTTTATAGAGATAATTAAATATCAGGTTCTCAGTAGTTTTTATGTTTTAATTCAGGGAAGGGTGTGAAAACTTATGAAGAACCAGCAGATTTACTCCCTAATGTGTTGGTTTTTGTCTTGCATCACAGTTAATTTGATTGTTCATTGCAAGTAACCCAAGCAGAGTTTGGCATGATGGTGTCTTTAACCACATTATCATGGGTTTGATTTATCCTTTGACTTTGAATGAAACAGAAATTTTAACTGTACTGTTTTCAAACTGTGCATCCAAAATGAAATATTCTGGTTAATTGGTGGAAGTCAATCTGCTTCTACCAATCATCTATTAACAGCAAATAAAAACTACACTTAACCACTTCCATTGCTAAAATGATCCAAAGTGTGTAGATTTTCTGTTGTTATGCGCTGTTCTTGTAGAGAACAAAAGGAGAACAGAGAAGTAGTGATACGCTCAGCAGATGTGTGCACACATCACTTCATTGTTTATCCATCCAGTGATAGGAATGCATCAGCAGCAACTTCAAGGTGCTCTGCAGGCAGTGGCAGAGGTGCATTTTTGGGGGCAACTTTGCATTTGTGGTTTCATGTCATGCACAACAAGGTTACTCCCTCTGCCTTCCTTCCTCTCTGTTTTTGCTTTGCTGATCTGTCAGAGAAAAAGGGGAAACAAAGCGACCCTTAAACACAGTAATAGCGTACAACCGGAGAAACTGCAGGCTGCAATCGATCCAAGTCGATAAAAACAGTCAGTCACCACAAGCATCGAGACATTCATGCACAGATCAAATTTAAAAGAGTAGCACGAAATGGAAATATTTCTTTCACTTTCTTTTAGTGGATTTTGTGGAGTTCAGCCTTTAAATCACTCGAGCAGCGTCACACTGTAGACGGACAAAATAAAGAAAAACGTGTTACACTGAGGTTCCTCTAGGTGGCAAGTCTTTGTTAGAGGAATCTGACTCTTAAGCTTGTCTGCATTTTTCTTCACTGAAGTTCTTGCAAAGCTGTAAATGGATCAAATCAACTTTTTTTTAAAGCTGAGTTTTGAAAAATACCTGTAAATTAGAGAGCATGCATGCTTTCTGTTTGTTTTAATATAAGAAATGTAATTTAGATAAATCACACAAGAACAACCAGTCAGCTGACTATATTTTTCTCAATATACTGTGAAAAAAATCACAGATGTGGTTTTGTTGTCTCTGTTTTTTCAGCTTCTTCAACAAGCAAGGAAATAAGAGAACTGAAAGTCCAGGCACTAAACAGAACCTCAGCATCCTAAATGAATTTTTCTGGTGATAAAGGAATAAATACATTTAGTATCAAGATTATTTTGTTGTGATGCTTTGCAGTGCATTTGTAAGCAATTTACAAAGGTGACATATTTTCTAAAATAAATTAGTTGTGCCATGGTTCACCTGAACACAAATGATGCATAAAGTCCTGACACAGGACTCCATTGTATGCCAGGAAATACGGCTTTAATAATAGTGGAAGTTATTTAATAAACTGATGAGTTGAACAGAGAAACAATAAATGTTAATTTACTTTAACAGCAAGTAACCAACAGCCAGTAGCTTTTAGCAAGTAGCTGCTGGCTCTGAGTTTTCTCAGAGCCAACTTAGTTGAAATTTTTATGAATAATAATTTTTAGTAACATTAAAGTTTTTAATGTTACTTTAATGAAAGGCCAAAACAGAAATATTCATGTGGCCTTGTAGAACTAGATTTCAGACGTTGATATAATTAGAAATGCACAGAAACTGGACATGAATTCATGCTGCGGTTTGCATTGAATCTTCTCGTGAAATTAAGGGAAATGCCGATGGCAGCAGCTACGTTTCCATCTTCCTCGTGCTCTCAGAGAACCTCCAGCCCGTCTTCCTCAGCCTCCTCTTCCTCAGCCTCCTCTTCCTCGCGTTCTCGCCTCTTGGGAGTCCACTTTCTGCTTCTTGGGGAACCTTTTGACTGATGCCCCAGCTCATTGTGTGTGATGTTGACTCTGTATCGGTGTGTAACGGCGCCCTGAGATACTGTTGCCACAGTGTTGTCTTTGGCGTCTGCTCCACTGCTGCCCTTTCGACCCCAATAACCACCTTCTGTGTCAGTTTGTAAAGCATTTCTCTCTAACCTTTTATTGGTGCCTCTGCCTCTTTGGAACAGTGTATTCTGCTTCCTTTTGTCTTTTACAGCTGATAATAATCTGTCCTTGTAATGCCTGCAGCCTCCATGTTTCTGCCGTATCCCAATAAAAACGTGGCCTGTTGTCACTGCTGCCAGGGAAAACGGGCTGCAGTCGGAGACGTTCTTCTAACTGTGTGCAGTGTTTTCATTCATTTACCTCAAACTCATTCACATCTCTGTAAAGTCTCCCCATAACATGCTGTTTCCCATGACCAAAACCCTGCCAGAGCCCGCCGAGTCCTGAGGAGTTGCCATGGTCACGGCAATCAGGATTGCGAACTTGAAACTTCCCAAGATCCGCCTTGAGCTCCTTTGAACCGCGTGTCATGCTGTTAATATATATTACCGATGAATGGACAGGGCTTCAGTGGATTCAGCTTACATTAGGTTTGTGTGGAGCCCAGAGACGACATCCCATCTAGAGCAGAACGAAGCAGGACTAAGAGTCTCCCTCCGATAGTAATGACAGGCGGAGAGCCTCTTAAAAGTACTTCAGTGTGAGGAATCGCAGGGATCCTGGTTATTTTGGGCGTTATTGAAGATGTGAGTGTATTCGTCTTTCTGACAGCACACTGCTGGACTTCAGTGCTGCTGAAATATATGAGACCATCAATCTCTTGTCAAGATAAAAACTTTTATTTTAAGCAGATGATAAACAATTAGTTCTACAGCTACAACAATTTGCAATATTGGTGATTTGTTAAGTAATAGTCAATAAAATATAAATGAAAATATTGAATAAATCCCACAAATGTAGTTGTTCTTATTACTGCCGTTTTAACGCAGTGAAGGTCTTTTATGCAGTCAGAACCAGCTGAATTTATCTTTGTGGTTTGCGATCTCTCTTCCATCTTTAAAGGATTTAAAATCGAGGACTTGTATGAAGGGAAGGTTTTATAATCTCTGTATCTTTGTGCTGGAAGCTGGACCATATCTAAGCATGTCAGTACCAGCGTTCCCACAAGTCTAAGCTAAACTGATGAAATTGATTATGTTATAAATGATCTATAAGTAGTCTCCTATAAAACTGTCTAAAACGCATTTCCTGCTAACAGCTCAGCAACTCAGGAAGAAATGTCCCGACGCTGCAGATTAATCGAAATGTCTCTGGTCCATATGCAGGAATGTCATTTTTTTTTCTGTGTGTGTTTTAATCATTATTAGCTTAGAAAGTGTTAAAATATTTCAACATTGATTCCTCCGATATGTTGACGGTTCCCTCTGTTGACCTCTGCGTTCGACTCCAGGCTGCTGTCCATCAGCTCAGATGAGCTGCCAAGAAATTGCTCCTCAGAAGATTTCAGCTGATTTATCAAAAGTTATAACGTAGAAGTGGCTTTTATGTGCGTTTCGTTGGCAGAGAGTGTATGCGTTTGCCACTAATACGCAGCGTTTTGAATAAAGCTGTGGGATCTCTGACCATGTGTGCTTTGTTCTCCCTCAGGGCTCCAGAGATCATCCTGGGCCTGCCGTTCTGTGAGGCCATAGACATGTGGTCTCTGGGTTGTGTAATAGCTGAGCTGTTTCTGGGATGGCCTCTCTACCCTGGAGCCTCCGAGTATGACCAGGTAACACATCACTACTTCATACACACTGCAATGAAAAGTCAACTCAGCTCCTTCAGACTAGCCAGCAGCAATTAGCAAACACCTGGTGGAACTGGACATCATACGAGCTCCTTCTGGTAAAAATGTTGCTAAGTGGTTAATAGAGGAGCAATGTTGTGATGATTTCTTGAATGTTTCAGAAAACATTTTTAAAGAGATAGAGACCCAATTTCAAGATGTTACACTAAGAAACTCAAATTTCCTTTATATATCAGATGTGACTTCTAAATGAAATGAAAAAAATAGAGTACTGCCTCGTTATTAAGAGGTTTAAACTTTTGGATGGAAAATGTTTGTTTATTTAAATTGAGTCCAGGCAGAAATGTGAATTGTGTAAACGTTGCTCCATTTCTGCTCAAGCAAACCTGCAAAGAGTTTTGAACATTTCTACAACTGATTACAGAGTTGAAAATTGAAATATTCTCTGATGAAGCCATGTTTCTTTAATGTTTGCATTTTAATAAACAGAATGCTGTTGTTGGAGATGTAGGCAGAAAAACTCATTTATGTTCAACAAAATTCATCAAGTTACTTTAGTTTTTTAATTCTTAAATTATACATCGTAGATTTACTCGTTTTTATACATTGAAGTTTTTGATTCTTTTGAGAAAATTGGTTTGCACAAATTTAATTAAACATAATTGATTTTCCTAACTTTTGTTTTTGTTCTTCATGAGATAATTCAGATAAAATGTGATAATTCTTGCAATCTATAATGGCTGCTGTGCTGTATTAACATGTTGCTCTTTCCTTCCAGCAGATGTACTGATCTGATTATCTTTTTTTTTGACATAAGAAAATCTATCATGCATAATTTGCTTTTAAGTCCTTTTTGGCATTTCTATCATTATCCATCATTATCTCTGTAAATATATTTTAAACCTCCAAACAAGCCTGCGTCATAAAGCATTTCCCTTTTCTTTACAGGATCAAATGACCATCTCAGACCTCAACGTTCTTTCAAATCATTTGCTTCATTTTGGGTGTTTTTTTGTTTGTTGTTTTGCTCTCCTGTCTTGCAGATTCGGTACATCTCACAGACGCAGGGTCTTCCAGCAGAGTATCTGTTGAGTGCAGGAACAAAGACCACCAGGTTCTTCAACAGAGATCCAGATTCCACCTATCCCCTCTGGAGACTGAAGGTACAAAACAAAATAAATAATAACTAGTTACATTTACTTACCGAACGTTTGGGCTGAAATGTACTTTCAGGAGTAATTTCACTGCATCATAATCTATCTGCCTCTGCTAACTTCTATTTATGAAATAAAAATAATATAAAAATAGAAAAGAAATAGATTAAGATAAACAAATATTGCTCTATAAACCCAGAACAAAGTAAATAATTTTTATTTATTCCATGTATCTGTTGCTGCTGTACTTGTGAGGCTTTGAACCGAGGCTTTTGTTGTGTCCTGACAGTAATGAAGGTAAAATGGATCTGTGTGGGAGCTCTGACGCTGCGCTCAGCTCCACTCACTGGCCCTCTGTGCTGCATTTAGGCCACTCAATAAACAACGTCAGCTTCATCTGAACCTCTGGGTGCTGCACAGACATTTTGCATATTGAGTTTTTGACTGCAATAAGCTTCATATATGATCCCTCTCTGCAGCATGAAAATGTGTTGTAACGAAAACACAAAATCTTACCAAATTTTTTTTTCTATTTCTTCTTTAGTGTATTTTTGTACTTTATCTGCAATTGATTTTTGCTGGCTGAGGCAATTTGTTCTTTGGGGACAATAAACTTTATCTAATGTAATCTATTGCAAATATCTTAATACACCTGAAATAAAACAAGTTTCCATAACAGGTGCAGGGAAGGTGATCACACAACGTGAGAGGATAGATGGAGGAAAATAAAGGACAAGCCTGGAAGAAAACATGTTTTAAGTTGCAGATAGAAAAGGAGGAGTAACTCAGTCGTCTGTAAAAAAAGTCAGATATGCAAGGATGTGAATACTTTTTCTGGACAATTTTAAGTTCTACATCAAGAGAACATGCTCTAAAGTGGTTTAGATGTTTATGGTATTTCTGTTCCAAAAAGCCCCTAAAAACTCCTCCTTCACTCAGTTTTTATTTTTCTGCTATATTTGTAAAACTGCAGAACAAGCAAACTCAAAATAACTTTATGATGAACTTCAGGAAGAAGTTAAAGTCATCGTGACATGGCTGAGCAGAGCCGCCAAAGCGTTGCAGCTCGTTACGACTGTCCCACATCTGGTTTGTGTGAAATCAAGGCGTCCTTGAAACGTTTCTCTGTCCCTTCCTCTTTGAAGAGCGACAGCTGAGCTTTAACTCGACCTCGCCATGTGTTTCCACCCAACGCCAGCTGTGGCGCGTTGCTGGCTGTAATTAAAGATACTTTGTGTTAAGCCAGGAGATTTCTGCAGTCGGTGTAAATCTGCATCTGTTGGATCGTAATGACGGCATGTTTATACCTGTCAGGTTTGTGTCTGTCCAGGTGCTCCAGTGTAAATCCGCTGTGTCGTCTGCGTATTTTTGCTGTGTTGGTGTGCAATCTGTTAGCAGGGCATTTGTGTGTTACCCCTGGGTTACTCAGAGGGCAGCATGAGGTCTGCTGCACATCAACAACAAGAGGCTATAATAAGCCAAATGTAAATAGTATATTTCCAGAGGGAGAAGTTTGATGGTATTTCTACTAAACATCTGCTTCTTGTCTCCTGCAGACTCCGGAAGACCATGAGGCTGAAACGGGGATCAAGTCCAAGGAGGCTCGCAAGTATATCTTCAACTGCTTGGATGATATGGCACAGGTACGCTGTCCGTTCAGTGTTGCCAGATTGGACCGGTTCTGTCCAATTAGGCTGCTTTTGAACTTTTGGCTGGAAGAAACACATTTGGACTGGTTTTTAGGAAATGTTTAGAGGGAAATAGTTGATGTGTGGCAGAAAAGCACAAAATGTTGGACAAAGAGCCGTGTGTTAGTGCATTTATTTTATTTGCTAATTTACTTGGAAATGTTTAGAATCAGTGGAAAATGAAATCATCAATTATTAGTAATTGGTTAATTAAGTGGCAAAGTGGAGTACAGATGCAAAAAATAAATCCCAATGCAACATCATGATTTAAAAAGACAGCAGTCAAGTCCTAATCAATCAATAGATAGTACTAATCGATCAATAAATAGTCCTAATCAATCAATAAATAGTCCTAATCAATTCCTAGACCTGGGAGTTCTGAATCAATTCAAAATGCTCAAAAATCTATTTTTTTGTGGATTTTGTAGCTTTTGTAGATTATTTTTTTGTAAAATTGTATTTTGAATAATGCTTTGATTTTTTTTATTAATTAAAGCAAAAGCCACGCAGCTGAACGAACCTGCTAGTGATAATTTAAATGACAACTATTAGAAACAAATGAAACTTATGAAATCTGATTCAGTATGGATCTGAATTGTTTAAAATAAATGTTCTGTTGATTTATGTTGTCTTTTCTTCTTGTCATTCACATAATTTAAACAAAATCTCTAAATAGAAAAACATGTTTCTGAATTAAAAATCATTTCTGAATTGAATTATGACCCTAAAAATCTAATTCAAATCAAATCATTAAACAAGATTTGCATCTCTAATATACATGTATATTAAAATAACTTTTATTGGGCTGATTTTTTGGAATTGGGCGGGCCTTATGTTGTGTTTGGGCTGGAAACTGTCAGCCAGATCTTCCTTCACGACAAGTCGAACCAGAGAACTATTGCTTTCTTCTGCTCTGCCTCACGTCCAACACAAGCAGGTTAAGGTCCAGAGCCGGTTTGATCCATCGCGTCCTGACAATTATCTGTCAAATGTATGAAATCCTTTTAAATATTTACGCTGCTGAGGATGTCCAGCTGCAGCAGAGTTCAACTGATACACGGAGTTTTAGGAGCCAAATGAAAGCAGCTGTTTGCTGAAACTCCCGCCGGCTCTCCGCCTGTCTAATACCTAACAGACATTCAGACTGAAAATGTGCTGCGACCGGTTAACAGGCCTTGATGCGTTCGCTTTGTTTTTCTATTTATGCTGCTGGGTGAGGGCTGTGGCTGTGCCTCATCTGTATTTCATATAAGCATGTAATAACTAAACCCACTTAATGCTGCTGATATCCTAAACCTCAGAGCATCACTGATAGCATTGTGTCAAGTGTAAAGCTTGGTGGAGGGGGTGTTATGATGTGGGTTCAGCCACTTAGTTCCATTGAAAGAAAATCTGTGGGTACAAATTCTAGCATAAATATCTTTTACTATTTTTATATTTTGTAATATTAAAAATATTTTAAATAAATTAAAAATCTTACATTTCATCTGCAAAAACAAAACTACCATACAAGTAACTTTTCAGCAAGATATGGAAGTTTGGTTTAAGTTGATAATTCCTTAATGTTGATGAAAAAGTTCCACTGGCAGATTATTTCACTGATGACGTTGAAAAAATGTCTTGTTATTAGTGAAATAATGTGAGCTTGTCACATTATTATTGACTTAAAAAAAGCTAATACATCTTTCCGAAAAGTTACTTGTAAATTAGTTTTATCTTATTTCAAATAATAAAATTTTTACACAAGAAATTAGACAAAAATACAGATTTTGTTTTTGCAGCTGGTTTATTTCACTATCATGTTCCCAAGACGGCTCAAAACCTGAGTGATGTTTACCTGTGTATATATCACCCTTACCTGATCCTGCTGGTAGATAATGGGTTCAGTGATGATTAATTTGGCTCAAATGTCATCGTCACGTTCTGTGGTTGAGCTCCTGACAATCGTTTCCAAGATAAAAAGGTTTGTGCAGGTGGATTTCCTCTGTTGGTGGATGTTCATCTTGATTACATCCAGACAGCGGCCCCTGGAAAAACCAACCATGCGGACACCCGACACATGTTGCTGCTTAAATGATGGAGACAATTACAGAGGTTCAGTGGTGCCCAGGGCCAATGTCAGGCCGGTCTGGAATAACGTGGTCAGCTGGGACGAGATGGTATCACTTCCTGGGATTGTTGGGTTTGCAGCACCAGGCAAACGGTTTAATGAAGCCAACGTGTGCTGGCATGATATCCCCTGGGTTATCTGTATCTTCAGTGCTTCCAGCTCTGTATCCTGTCTTCCTCTCTTGCAGCACCACTCGATTTACTAAAAAACATGTGGAGGTAAGATTCAGAGCTACTGACATGGGGTAAAAATGGCCTGTTTTACCCCCTCTCACTGTCCTGATCACATAAACAAGTCAACACTGTGGACGTCTGTGCCTGCGATTGTAATGGATGCTGAAGGCTCTGCAAGGCCGAGGGGCGGGGAGCCAGGAAGTGATAATGAACCTCCTTTCAGTCGTGGGAAACGTGTGGAGGCTTCAGTCATGAGTATATCTAATTGAAGGGAAATCAGACACCAGCTTACAGTAAATGCAGGACTGCAGGAGGAGTCGGTGGAGAGAGAAGGAAGGCCGGAAATACTGAAAACATCCACCATAATCTGCAGTCCATCGGTTTCTTTACTGATAACCGTGACAGGATGGCCAAGGGAGCATCATGGTCTTCATTCCACTGCACTGCCTTGTAAAAGGGTTCATACCCCATTTCCTCATGTTAAAACCAGAAACACTGACGTGTTTTATTGGAATCTTCTTCCATAATCTCACACAAAATAGCCTGAATCATTATAAGTCTTTAGTCAGGATAAACCAATCCACTTATTTCACTCCCAATGCGATACAGATATCAGAGGCGACGCATCAGCTGGTACTGATCCTATACGGAAAATCAGAATTCACTTAAAACTAATCTATTTCAAAAATTAATCACTCTCTAGACCTGTGAGTAAGAACTAGGCATAACGAGAGAAAATACGGAATAGGATTAATCAGCATTAATACGTGTTAATACATGCGATTAATCTAAAAGGTTTATCTCATTAATATTCACATTAATATTCACATTAATATTCACAGCCCCACTTACAACCTAACTAAAGAGTTAGTGAGTTAGTTGATGCCACCAACCAAGCTGAGAAGTTTTAGCCTTTTCTCTGCCTACATCTCCCAGAATGCTGTGCAATTCTGGATCAAAGTCTGGTGAAGTTATTGAATATTCTATCAGATGTATTATCCAGTGATTTTGATCACGTTATATATTGATATTGATTTATTGTCCAGTTCTAATAGAAAGATGTTTCAGCCTCTGTTTCTCCCTGGTTGTGTAAAAATGATTTGGGATTATGTTGAAGGCAGGACTGCGACATGCAGGCCATGATGTCAGACGCAGCCTGGATGATCCTGTTGCTCGACGTCTGATCACTTTTCCTTCTTAGACGCTCCTCTCAGCATGTGGCGTTTTGCTGTTTTGGGGTTTTAATGAGTTTTGAAGAATTGGAAATGCATAGCTTCTCTCTTCAGTTATATCAGTAGATGATCGGAACATTTTCTCCTCCTTTTTTGTTCATTTGTCACTTCTGTTGGACCTGATTGTTCACATTTCCCCAAAGTCATCTCCCTACAGAGGACATTGTGATTATTTCTCACCTCATTTCGCAGATTATTCCTTTATCGAAGCCAGCGGAGATGACAAACAAAGAGGCACGGCTGCAGAAGCTGAATAGCCTGCATGAAGATAGGAGCGTGAATCAGATTTGCCGTGTTGACTGGCAGCACATCTGATAGACCCTGGAGCAGACCCGCAGATAAGCGCTGCGTCTTTATGAAAAACAAGCCTGCTTCCTCCACACAGTAGTCACAATAAACAAGGCTGCCTGTCTGCTGCCTGGTCCTGCTCCCACTGCCTGACAGTCTGCTCAGCGGCTGCGTCCTGACCTTGTTCCCCTCTGCTTCGTCCCTCACCAGACGCCACGACACTAAAAGTAGCTCAGAATCAGAATTAGTGCCTCACATACCGAATCAATCTTTGCTTATGTGTGAAGCGCTAAAGCAGAAAGTCGGCCGCCTTGCCAAGTATTTACCCACAGCCTGGGCCGCAGTGTTTATTACGGCTGAAGCAGCTTGATGTTTCAAGGCAGCTTCCCAGAATTTCCCTCAGAACATATTTACATTAAGATGCTGTGTCAGCTTTTTCAGAGCTGCTCACAAACTGATGTCCTGTGTGAAACTGACAGCGAGTGGCCGTGTTTATTGAGTTCCTCCGTTTTGTTTGTTTTTACGTCTTTGGAGGAGATAAAATTCTCGCTGAAGGCCCCAGGACATTTTTCATCTGCTGCTATGAATACCAGTGCAAATGTTTCTAATCCCACTGCAGAACAAGGTTATCACTGAGCTCTGACACGCTCCTTAAATTACGAGACCTTCTGTGTATTATTAGCTTCCTTCTTGGGAAAATGATGTGGTGGAGATTTTTCTGATACCCAGAGCTCAGAGGAAGTGTGCAAACCTGGAGATGCACCGATCAAAGATTTTTAAATTGATTTCTACAAAAAAATCTGTTTGTGTAGGTTTTCTGACCTACAAAAACTGATTTTAAGAACTGCCATTAAATTAACTGAAAAGTGACAACAAGACTAAATTCAAATACAGTAAGATTTTTCTCAAAAAAAATCTCAAATCACTCAGCTGGCTTTCTCATGATGACCGAAAAGCTACAAATTCTGCAAAATCCTCCAGGTTATGGGATTAAGGGATATTTAAAACCCAAATCTGTAACAAACCCAGTTTTCTTTCTGCTTCCAGGTGAACATGACGTCAGACCTGGAGGGGAGCGACATGCTGGCGGAAAAGGCAGACCGGAGGGAGTTCATCGACCTGCTGACCAAGATGCTGACTATCGACGCTGACAAGAGGATCACCCCCATCGAAACACTCAACCACCCCTTCGTTACCATGTCGCATCTCCTCGATTACCCTCACAGCACCCAGTACGACCCCCAAACTCCGTCCTGTTGCTGTTTGCACCATTTCTGCTGTTCTGCTCACTCCCGCTCTGTCTGCGCAGCGTAAAGTCATGCTTCCAAAACATGGAGATCTGCAAGCGTCGTGTCAACATGTACGACACAGTGAACCAGAGCAAAACGCCCTTCATCACCCACGTGGCCCCCAGCACCTCCACCAACCTCACCATGACCTTCAACAACCAGCTGAACACTGTGCACAGCCAGGTGAGCGTCAGAGACAACATGACAGCGACTTGCTAAAGTGTTCTCACCTCTTCCATATTGAAATATCTTAGTACACTTGAAATAAGACAGAACTAACTGACAGGTGACCTTAACAAGCTTGTTTTAAATAAATAATTTCTTTAATATTAAAGTTTCATGTTATAAGTGAAATAATCTGCTGCTATGGGAACCAGTGCTTTTTGTCTTATTCTTATTTACTGAGATATTTGTACTAGAATTAGACTTAAAATACTTGGTGAGATTTTGTGTTTTTGCAGTTGTGGGTATGATTCATCGTTGTTAAGTTTGAAGCTTGACTAATAATTAGAGTTTATCAGAGTATTTGTTTGAGAATTACTAAAACAAAAGTCAATTAAAACGCTATAAACTGTGAATTTTGTAATCAGTAGCTCCTCTGCTTCCCTGCCAGAAATGAGCCGTTTCTGCTCTCATTAGCTCCATTCTTCCTGTTGTCAGTTTATCAGCCTCGCTCTCCGTCTTGGTGCCTGGATATCTGTCTGCCCAGAGTTTCTGTCTGTGGCCCGGTCCTGTGGGACCGTCACAAAGTGCTGATCACACACAGCTTCCTGCTTGCCCAACATCCCTGGGCTTGCAGGGCCTTAAGAATCCCTTCACCAGGCTTCCTCGCGCTCCCGTCCGCGTCTGTCTTCTCTTCTTTCCTCCCGTTTGGCTGAGTTGAGCCTGTGGTGCTTTACTGCTTTGTTCCCCTACAATCTGTGAATCCAAACTGCTGACTTTTGGCTTGTGCAGGAATCACAGAACTTTTGGTTACAAGGTTTACCAGATTGTGCACAGCTATAAATCCAACTCTACCACCAGCTATATTGAATGAGCTCATATAAGCGACAAAAACTTCCTCATTCTGTGATTTAAATGCGTCAACATTTCCTCCTGCTTGTATTTTCTGCAACTGGCTCGCAGGGCAGCTAAACAGGCTCAAGTTACTGATTTATTTTTTCTCAACTCATTTGTAAAACTGGAAAGTGTTTTTGGCTTGTGTTTTGCTCCTTGTGTGCCTGTTTCTGATGAATGCCACAGAAAAATATTGATCATGTTTTCCTCTCCTAATGTTCATCACACTCTCTAAAGAGAGCAAATGAAAAATGAAAGCTCTGCTCCTATACACCTTATGCAAAAAGCTAAAATTAGACTTTGTCTCATGGTACATCTCCTCATCTGAAAAGAAAGAAACCTGTTTCTTTTAAAACTGTTTGTTTCCCAGAAAGTATTCCACATGTCTAATGCTTCAAACACGCAGAAGTTACCAAATTTACAGAGCTATGAAATCACAGCTGACTGAAATGTATTTCTGTCAATCATAACCGAGATGGAAACGAGACAGGAACCTTGTGACGTGTGAGTTATTAACTTTTCTACACAGATTGACACTTTGTGTGAAAAGCTGATGAAGCGTTTTGCTCCAGGCTCATTTTTAAGATCATGTCCCGTTTTGGTGGGAACAAGAAACATTTCTGCTTCTGTAAGGTTCATGTTAGCATTATGTCCGAACTTTACATGAACTCATCATGGACACGAATATCACATTCACTTTGGCTTTTCACTGATGCATTTCAGTCAATCCTTTTTTCTGGGTGGATTATTATTATTAATCAATATATATTTCCAGGGATTTTCAAAGCTAATAATTTGGTGAACAAGTTTGAATAAAAGTCGATTTGGTTAGAGGTAACTTTGAAATAATCATTTGACTTGTTCAGCACCAGGCTTGATGCGCAGTAGTTGATTTAAGTTTAAGTCAAATAATAGTTCTTCTTTATTACATCCAGGCTGTGCAATGTGCAACTATTCCTGGCAGCAAACCAGTCCCTCAGCATGATGGTGCATCCTGCACATTTTCTGGGTTTGAAAGTCATGATCTTCTTTGATCATGAACAAAAATCTAGCTACATTTTTTTCGCTCTACTACATAATAGGGAAAGTTATTAATGTTGTTTTGTGCAAAAAATAGAAAATAATGTGTTTGAGTGTCTTTTAACTAATTTTTTTTACTTGAATCAAGTAAGAGTAAATATTGCAAAAGTAGTTCGCAGCACCACGAAAGCAGTAATTTTGATTTTTAAAAATGTGTGTGTTGTTTGTAATTTTGCAATATTAGTTAGTAATATTGGAAATATTTGCCAAATATTTCAAAATTTGTCAGTAGCAACACACAGCGATTTTTATTGTAAAAAAATCACAGATTTTGTAAAAAAATCAGTGATCCAAGCAGAATTATGTAAAATGATCATTGCTGCACTAAAATGCCCTTTATTTCACTACAATTGGAGACATTGAATGAAAGCATGTCAGCATTTGATCCTTTGTGCATAACTTAGTTTGAGTTATTTGAAATATTTGAAGTAAAAGTTTTTGCATCTTTCATTGGGGATGCAAACAAATCCACAATACATTTAAACACATACAACCGATTTTTTCTTTTAAAATTCATTATAATCACATATTTTCATCCCACAACAAAAGCAGAATGTATGACCAGAGCTGTAAATTTTAATAAGCACCCAGAAGCGATTCATTCTAGTAAATACCGATACTGTGGTAAACAGCTCAAATGATTCAACTGCTTTTACTTTCAGGGGATTTTGTGTCATTGAGTTATTATTCATGCAACTGAGGCATTGATTGCGTTTCCACTCACATCCTTTTTCTCCACCTAATTAATCAAATCAGCAGTTTGCATATTTTAAGATTCCTCTGCTCTGCCTGCTCCCAGATTCTTCCTTTGGATTTCATTATTTCTGCCCGGATTGTTTCAGTTGTAGGCTGATTCCATCCCACCTCCCTGTCATTCCCATCAGAACCTCCTCCATCATAACTTTTATTTTGGTCCCACCATTCCTTTAGGCCACCAACCTGGCTCCCTCCTCCACCAACAATGCCACCCTTTCCTTTGCCAGTCCTGACGTCTCCATACTAAACTACCAATCTGCACTCTACCAGCCCTCTGCCGCCTCCATGGCGGCTGTGGCCCAGAGGAGCATGCCGCTGCAGCCGGGGGCGCCGCAGCTCTGCGCCGCTCGGCCCGACCCCTTCCAGCAGGCGCTCATCGTCTGCCCGCCGGGATTCCAAGGTAACCACGTTAACAGTAGCATGGCAAAACTTCAGAATATCAGAACTATGTTTTGTATTTATAGAAACATCTCAGTGCAACAAAAAAGCAAATGAAAGCTGAATTTGCTTTCATATGTGAAGGACTGTTGAGTGCAACAGTGAAAGCAACTAGTGTTAATCCACTCTAGTAGTGGATTAACTTCACCCAACAGTAGAGTGAGCTATGAAAGGTCATTACGATTTAAACTGGCAGTTCACAGAGTGCTGGAGACAAGCAGAAGTTCAGTGGAAGGAAAAACTGTGTCAAAAGAAAGATTTTACAGGAAACAGGGAAGACTTTGGTCAAGATGCGAACATCTAATGAGAAAATGAATTATTTGCTTTAATTACTTTAAGCCATAGTTACTAAAATGAACAGAAATAAATGCTTTAATTTTCTCACTGCATGATGTATAAATATGTGAGTTTAACTTTTTGATGCAAGAAACCATTTTTTCAATGATAATTTTATTTCCTCTTTATGATTTCAGCGCACAATGCAGAAATGTTTTAAGCATAAACTCTGAGTTATTTTATCTCTGATCTGATATGAAGTCATGTTCTGAGTTCCTTTCATGCTATTTTTATAACGTTCTTCGCTTGTGTTTGATTCATGACCAGGTTTGCAGGCATCCCCTTCCAAGCACACCAGTTACTCTGTGAGGATGGAGAACGCGGTTCCCATAGTGACGCAGGCTCCTGGTGCCCAACCTCTGCAGATCCAACCCGGCCTCCTCACACAGGTAAAGGCACATTCCCACATTTTATCTTTATTTATTTATTTTGTATTTAATTTTTAAACAGGAAAAGATCAACAGAAATCTGGCCCGGCTCAGCATAATTACTGTTTCACAGCAGGTTCTTCTTCTGCAGAACATAAAACACACAGATATGCAACATCACGTCCTATTAATAGACACAGAGACTTACCGATTTACAAAACAGTCCAATATTTACACTAAACAGTGACTGTTAAAAAAAACACACATCGAAGACATGATGCATGATTCTTCTTAAAGATTGACTTTATATGTTTTGAAGTTTCATTCTGTTTTAGAATAAACATAGAAAATGACCTTTGGTCACGACAGTTTTTACAGGCTGCTAGTTTCGTAGTCGATTGGGTTTTTGCATCAGAGCAGAAAAACATACAAGATAACACAGTTTGATGATTACTGCACAAAACAAAAGTTTGAAAAGTTAAAGCATTTGAATAAAAAAATTATGAAACGAGACGTTATGAGTTTTTTGGGACTTATTGGGTTCCAAGATTTCATTAGTAGTAAAAGAGCTGACAGATAAACATAGTAAAAGATACAAACTCATTATGAAAATGACAAAAATCTGTTGTACTTAGAGCAATTCAGGAATACAATAAATCACATAAAAACAGGATTTTTTAATTAAAGCAGCACTGAAATGTTATTTTTATTTAATCCCATTTTTAAAAAATCTGGATTCATGTGTGTAGTTTGTATAATGTTTGACTAAATTTATGATATTATGTGTTAATGTTGAAATGATCTTATTTGTTGCATGAATATTATTTGGGTTTAATCAATTGGACTCCAGGTAGATGAGCTTTCCGCTGTGGTGGAAACAAATGGGGAGCCTAATAAATAAACAAATAAGTATTATGGCATTAAGATAACGGTTCGAAACAGAAGATGCTGAATATAACCTAATTTTGAAATTAACTTACATTTTTTATTTCATCTTAGCAGATAAAGCTTGATAAGTTAGCGTCATGACATTCAAATGCGTTCAGTCGTTGGGTTCCTTTTTTCCCACAATCCCTCAGTGGGGTCTCTGGTTGGGGGAGGAAAACACGGTGCCTGCCGGCAGCTGGTTGTGCCTGAGTGCGTTCAGGTCATCGCCCCCCTCTGCTCTCCATCCTCACTCTGGAAAGGTCCTGAAGCTCCAGTTGCTCCCGCTGCAGCGACTCCTGCTTGCACAGAAAGACTGCCGGTGACTTACATCCCCGCTCCGCATCGTTCTCCCTATGGAAATTTCCATGCAGGCTTTAAATATCCCTGAGAATCCTCGGAGTTTAAATCGTTCCCTTATCTCTAGTTAATCATCCAGTAGGCAGGCATGCGAGGAGCGAAGCTGCAGTCGCTCGCCTGTGCACGTGCGTGTGTTTCTACGATGAGTTAATCTGTCAGATACCAAATGGTGATTAGCTCCATGGCTGCTTCCAAGTCAGGCGCTCCAAATTACAGGCCTCCCAGGATCTCCAGAGGTCAGGGAGAAGCTCGGGTGAGGCAGCAAAAAGTCAGCAACCTTCCAGCAACCAGGCCTAGGACGGGGTTTCAGGGCCTCACGAAGAAAATAAAATTTTGAGAATAAAGTTGTGATAAAATAACAAAAAAGTCATAAAGTAAGACTTCATTCTCATAATGTTATGACTTTAGTTTTGTATAAGTTTGTTCTTTGGAATAATGTGACTTTATTTTCATAATATTAACTTTTGTCTTGTATTTTTACAACTTTATTCTCGTATTATCTTGATTTTATGCTCATGTGACATTATTCTCATAATATTATAACTTTTTCTCTTATGAGTTTATTCTCGTAACCAACCATTTAATTTATTTATTTTATTATTATTATTATTATTATTATTATTATTATTATTATTATTATTGTTATTATTATTATTATTATTATTATTATTATTATTATTATTATTATTATTATTATTATTATTATTATTATCGTCATCATCATCGTCACAGTTCTGACTGTCATATTACGACTTCATTCTCAAAATATGACTTTTTTTCTTATATTATTCCCACTTTATTCTCATACTGATGTGACTTTATTCACACATGGCTTTATAAGTATGTAAGTTTTCAGTTTATTCTCATAATTTTGTGGCTTTATTCTTGCCAATATATTTTTTATTTTCTTGTACTGTGGGCCTGATATTCCATCATAAGATCCAACCAAATAATGATTCAAATTGAAAAAACAAACAATCTTATGTTGCAGTAATGTTGTTCCTCCGTGCCTGCAGGTGTTCCTTGTCACCTCCGTCTGCACACATGTTAAACAAAGACAGGCAGTAGTTAACTGAAGCAGATGGCTTTTACAGGCCAGTGAGCAGAACACCTAATAACTGGGTATGTGGTGAGTGTATTTATTCCTCTGCTGTGGGAGGTCTGAGCTCGCCTCCTGCTTGTTTACTGTTACCCACGGACTCTTTGCCCACCTTGAGCCAAGCCAAGGTTGGTCTCAAGCACCTGGCTGCGCAGAAACGGAGAGAGATGAAGAGAGAGGGTGCAGCGAAGGTCGGGGGTGAGTGGCTCTGAGCCGGGAGGCAGGGAAACCAGCGGGACCTTTATCTGGAGCAGGAATGCAGAAAATGTGGAAACAATTGGGGAGTGAGAGCCCAGGCTTTGAAAGGCCTGAGGTGACAAAGGGTTTCTCCCAGGCAGTTCGGGTCGCGGTGGGAGGCGGTGGGCCGCTGATGGTGATGGTGGGCTCTGAGGAGAAAGAAAACAACCTCTTAACTGGGTTACCATTTCAGGGCAGACGAGCCAGTTACACAACGCAGACGGCGCGTGAGAAAGGCATGCAGAGTGGCAGGAATGGAGATAGAGTGAGCAGGAGACGGGCTGGACGTATTAGAGTCTGTTAATGGGCTGCTGATAAAAGGGCCTGGATGTGGTCGGGATGTAAAGGACATCTCCAGAATGTTCCATTAGAGATGTCAGTCATTATGGCTGAGACAAAGCAGCCATGTTGCACCAACTCCACCCCTAACCTTCAGCTCTGTGCAACCTGCCTCACACACAAAAACAAACCAGTCACATCCAAAGATTACCGTACAGAATCAACGCCTCAAAGAAGTGTTTTGGTTTTTTTTATCAAATATTTTATATCATCAAAATCAGACAATGATGAAATCAGAACCTCTAAATGTGTTAGTTAGTGGGTTTGATGGATGTTTTTCTCTAAATGAATGAAATCATCATTCTGTATTTACTTAGGTTGTCTTAAAGTGAAAGTAGTTGATGATCTGAAACATGTAGCTGTGGCTGCAAAGCAGAAAAAGAGCTGAAGACATTCTGCAACACATACTGATGGTGTTGTAAATAGATGCATAAACAATATTAAAGGGACAATTCATTAGCCTTGACATTAAAGTGCTAATCAATAGAGCTGCATTAAACTGCTAGGACTACACACAAACACACACAAACACACACAGGCGTGTTCAGACACACATGGCACATCTGCAGGCAGATTACGCCCGCGAGGTCTCTGGTTCTGCATAAGAAATTCAAAGATGGCTCTTTCAGAGCAACCTGAAGAGAGGTAGGAATCTAATTAGAGCGCTGGTTGATTTGACACACATCACACACATAATCACAGGCAAGCATCACACACTCAGCTGCTCATGTTCGCACCCAGACACACACACACACACACACACACACACACACACACACACACACACACACACACACACACACACACACACACACACACACACTCAAAGAAAGGATCTGAGGTATCTTTATTAGGTCCAGCTCTGCGCTCTCCTCTTCACGGATGTCTCCCTCAAATTGACAAACTTCATCAGATATTTGCCCTCGAGCTACTCTAGTTTGAGTTTAATGTTTCCACTTGTGCTTTTTGAAAAGAAACCATCATTTTCTCATTCTACATTATTTAAAACATTTCAGCTAACCAACATAAAAATAAAAACGGTCGGATTTTTGCTCCTGCCTGTTGATGTTCGATCAACACTTCACAGACTTTTGGACTTCCTTGTTTTGAATTGGAGGAGAGCCTCTGTGAACTTAAGTTTTCAGGTTTTGTTCCAGATTCGTCATTGTATTAATGTCAGGACTTTGACTAGGATGGAAGCTGTCCCATATCGTCTCTGTCTGTGTATTTAGGATGGTGTTCCTGCAGCCTCTAACAGGTTATCCTATGGGATTTATCTGGATTTATCTCCATCCATCTTTCTGTCACCTCTGATAACTCAGTTTGTTTCTGGCAGTAGCTTAATTAGGCCTGCATGTTATATCCAGACATGTGTAAAATAAATAAGTTGTGTGTATTTGTATTGAATGCCCAGCAATAAGACATGTTTTATGTAATGCTAGGATTAGTTTACTGTAAAACATTATGCATTGCTCTGTGTTTGTATTACTTCAAATGCCAGTAAAATACATTGAATTTTTTAAAGGAGCACTTTCTCTGCACTTTGTATATTACCTGACCAGTTTTCAGTTTTCAGTCTCCTTGTTGTGACCTTTAAATGGTTGTTCTGACCCGGGTTCTCTCTCTGCAGCAGGCCTGGCCCAGCGGCACCCAGCAGATCCTGCTGCCTCCAGCGTGGCAGCAGCTCACCCACACCTCCGTCCAGCACGCCACCGTCATCCCAGACTCCATGGGCAGCACACAGACTCTCGCCAACTGGAGGTAAACACTTCAGTAGTTTCTGCACAGTTCATGCAGGTGACTGAAATCCCTGGAAATGATTGAATTTCAATGAGGTGTTCTCAAGGTTTGGAAAGTTCTTGATATCCGTGAAAATTCCTCTGTTCAAACTGCAGCGTTTTAAGACACAGTGCTATCTGACATTTAAAACTAATTTTCTAACGCGGTATTTATAATACAATATAAGAATTGAACTGTATTTTTTGATGCATTAACTTGGGAATCTTTGCTTCTTTTGTAACTTTATCTTGAAATGAGAACATGTGCTGGATGGAGGATCGAGTCGCCATGCAGGGTGCAGCCTGTCACTGAAGTTAATTGATGAATGGGAGGCTAGATGGAAGCGGGTCAGAGGGACATATATGTACAGATATACAATGTGCATGCCTGTTTGAATCCATTCAGGGTGTCTGTCTGGGAAGGCAGCCCCCGCCCTGCCACTCCTTCCCCTCCTGTCCAGTCACAGCTCTGTGGTCCTCAGAGAGAAGATCGGGAAAGTGTCGCACTTCCTCTGCAGAGCTATCGCTCCACAGCTGCTGGTGTCAGCTCCTCTGCCCTCCCTCTTTGCTCTGTCCTCTTGTTTTTTAGCCTCTTCAGAAAAGAGAGCCAGTGCCACCTACTGGCTTCACTGTGAAATACTGTGTCCTTGCCAATGTCTACTGATTTATATCATTATTTTGCAGATTGATCTGACACTTTTTCTGCAGATTCTTAACATGCATCTGAATACAATAAAATATAATTGAAAAAGTAAATCTATTTGATCAATTCAGTTAACATTTTTTAACTCATATAGTTTTCCTTTGGTAATTTTAGCAATTATGGCTTTCAGCTTAAGAAAGCCAATAAAAAAATTGAAGTAAAATAAAACAAGGAGTATATAAGCCACAGACAATCATTCTTAGAAAGAAGTGTATTAATGGAAAGATTAGTGGAAGAAAAAAAATGTGGTAGTCAGAGATGTAGCCATGACATGAGCTACAACTGTGAGTTCATGTTGTAAAAAAGGCCTCAACGTAACTAATAAGTTACATAAAGTTAGTGCCAACAACACACAACAGTAGATCTTTCTTGTTGGCTCTTAGTGCTCAATCAAAAACCAGAACTTTAACACAAATAAAACTTTACTCAAGTGGAAGCTTACAATACAGCCAAGTAAATTCAGAATGAATTTATCCAGAAAAATGCAGTTTGGGGAAACCACATGTTAGCACAAAGCGCTAAGCTAACGTGTAGTCTACCATTAACAATGTGGAATTAATGCATTTATATGTTTGTTTCGCTTCTTAAAATTAAATAGCTACTATTCTAGTTGATTGAGATGAATGTGTGTCATTCTGCAGGAATTCCCATCCTCACGGGAGCCATTATAATCCCATCATGCAGCAGCCGGCCTTGCTGACTGGTCACGTCACACTCCCATCAAACCAGACTCTCAATGTGGGCGTGGCTCATGTCATGAGGCAGTCATCCACCAATAACAACTCCTCTTCCAAAAAGACCAAACAGCACCAGATGTTGACCAGGTATGCAAACTGCTGATGAAGCCTTTTCAAAGGACTTTATAGTGATAAAGGGGCATTATTATATAATATCAATTTTTTAGCTTTAAATCCTGTTTTGCTTCCCTCGTCAAAAATATACCTGGATTTTTTTCACGCACGTTTGAGGAATCATTTAATCTCCCTGGCAACCATTCAGCTGTGCAAAACGCCTGGCTGGACCGAGCCCCGCCTTCGAGACGTAGCTCCTCCTCACAGCTGCAGTTTCCAAGCTTACAAGCTTCTGGCTCACAGAGCAGCACTATCCCTTGAACTATCCCACACTGCTCCTTCAGACTAGCCAGCAGCAATCTGCTGAGCTCATCATAGGAGCTACGGTTCAGATCAATGCTGGTAAAAGTTTAGTTAAAGGTTTGGTAGAGGAGCCAGCTGTGATGAGTTCCTAAATGCAGAGTTTCAGAAAGAGCAGACGTTTTTAAAGAGACATAGACCCAATTTCAAGGTCTCTTAAATTATGAAATATAATTTCTTTTAAGTCATATTTTAAAACATTTTTAAAACAACTGAAGATAACACTGTTACTTCATTGTTCTATGAAACGTTACTACGTATATCATACTGCCCCTTTGATGCTCCTGAAACTTCAGCATCAGTGGCCTGATCTCTCCTCCACCTCTGTTTTTCCAAGGAACGTGTCGACCTATGAGGTGTCATCCTCCCAGATGGTGCTGTCGCCGCAGCGATCCAAGCGGGTGAAGGAGAACACGCCCCCTCGCTGCGCCGTGCTACAGAACGGGTCGGCGTCCCACTGCCCTCCGACGCAGGGCTGCGCCGGAGGAGGGTGGGGCGCCAACGAAGCAGAACAGGCTTCCAGCACCACCCGCAACCATCAGCACCAACACCACGTCCCCAGACAGACCATCATCATCCCCGACACGCCCAGCCCCACCGTCAGCATCATCACCATCAGCAGCGACTCAGAGGACGACGACCAGAAGCAGAACAACGGGTCCGTTTGGGCAGGAAACTGCAATATAATTCAGAAAACCGATCAGATTTTAGGTTTATTCATTTATTTACAAATCTTGCTGTACATTAAAATGTCTCATTAATAACAATAACATTAATGTTTTGAGAGAATTTTCAAGTAACATGTTGATTATGGCCCTCTGAAACACCAATAAACTTTAACTTAGTAAAGAACCCATAACACTGGAATTAGAAGATGTTTAAAATATCCACAATAAGATGCAACAAAAAAAACCAAAAATGAGCCAAAATCATTAAAAATTCATAGCAACTTCCAACAATATGAATAGTCGCCTCCTCTCTTTCTTTCCTATTTGAAGAGTGGGAACAAAATGCAGAATGAGTTCAACATTCCTCCTAACTATCTATGTCTGTTTTCTGCAGCTCATCCTCCAAGCACAGAAAGAACGTCATCAGCTGTGTGACGGTCCATGATTCCCCAGAGTCAGACTGTTCCAGCCACAACAGCCCCTATAGCCTGGAGTCAAGACCCCACAACCACAACAACAACAACTACGACACGAAAACCACCATCCTGGACAACTACAACAATGGGAACCCTCGCACAATCATCATCCCTCCGCTCAAGACGCAGAACACTGAGGTGTCCAGCGAATGTGAGCGGTTGATGCCAGGTAAACGGCGCTTTAATGATTCAGATACAGAGGGAAAAGTTGCTGCTTTGCAGGTGAACAGATGGATTTATTTTTCTACTGAACAGATGGACTGAATCATCAGAATATAGCTTACAAGTTTAAATCCTCCAATGGAGTGACAACGGGCAATAATCACATACCAGGAGGCGTGGCGGGGGGCGTGGCCTATCGGCAGCAGCGTTCAGGACCACACCCCCTTCAGCAGCAGCCACTCAATCTCAGCCAGGTACAGTACACAGCAAACAGTCAATGTAACAGATCATTACAATATTGTTTTGATTATGCCCCATCAAGGCAATATGTACAGTGTTCGTTTTACGCAGAATTCACACTTTGCTCATTTTTAGGCTTCTATTTTGGTTTCTGCAGCTTCTGAAAACAGTCCAAACACTTAAAAACACGTCAGCAGCAGCATTTCCTGCGAGTGTAAATGTTGAGTTCTTAGGCGTGGCCACAGAGACCCCAAGCAGCTCATATTTTGTGTGAAACATGCAATGATCATGTTTTGTACAGACCGTAGAAGTATAATAGGACTGAACTCTGTTGGTTCGTCTGTTATTTCAGGCTCAGCAGCACATGGTGGCTGAGCGAAACGCGGGACACCGCCGGCAGCAGGCCTACATCACCCCCAACATCGCCGCTCAAGCCCCGTATTCCTTCCATCACAACAGCCCCTCCCACACGGGCGGCGTCCACCCGCACCTGGCCACCACCCACCTGCCCAGCCAGCCCCACCTGTACACCTACACGGCCCCCGCCGCTCTGGGCTCCACCGGCGCCGTGGCTCACCTGGTGGCATCGCAGGGCTCGGCGCGCCACGCCGTCCAGCACGGGAGCTACCCCCCCAGCATCGTCCACCAGGTCCCGGTCAGCGTGAGCCACCGCGTGCTGCCATCGCCCACAATGCACCACAGCCAGTACCAGGCCCAGTTCGCCCATCAGGCCTACATCAGCGCCTCACCCGCCTCCACTGTCTACACTGGATACCCACTGAGCCCCACCAAGGTCAACCAGTATCCTTACCTCTAGAGACGAGCCGGACTGACACTGAAGGGGCCCGACCCCCAACCCAGCGATGCTGCTTCCTGCACTGCAAAAGCACAAAACCTCACCAAGAATGTTTAGTCTAGTTTCTGGTGCAAATATATATAGTACCCTTGAAATAAAACTTACAAGTAACTTTTCAGCACAAAATAGGAGCTTGTTCAGTAATTAATTACTATTATTGAGACTAGCAGCACTTCAACAAATTCTTGTTCAAATAAAAGTAAAAAGTAGTTGAGAAATGACTGAAGTAAGAGTAAAAAAGCAAAACACTTTTCCTGTATTATATTATAAATATGATAAAATTATTTTTTCCACTTATAACTGGTACTTTTTAAATAAATTTAAGAAAATAAGCTCCCTTATCTTGCTGAAAAGTTAGATCTAAGTTAGTTTTGCCTTGTTTCAGCTCTACTAAGATATTTGCACAAGCAACTGGATCTTGGGTTGATTTTGTGTTTTTGCAGTGTTCATCCTCCATCCCATCCTCTCCTCGACCTCAGACATGAACAGAGACAGAGGAACATGCAACCCTCATGAAGCTGTCATGTGTAACTTGAAGAAGGAATGACTGAACAGAAGGAAACGTGACTCAGATCCTCTGGAGAAGAGAAAATTTATGGCGACTGTTTTTCTTCTTTTGACGATTTAACCCCTAGAAAAGGGCCAGTTCTGCTTTTGTTTCCCTCCCTTCGCTTTCCTTTACAAAAGAAGCAATGTCTCGTTAGTTTTATGGGGGAAGTTTCGAGGACAGTGGATGTTTTGAGATTTATTTCATTTCTTTCCCTGCTCTCCTCTCCCGTCCCCCGCCTGAATATGTTTGGGACTGTTGAACAGTGGGGAGATATTGACTGGAAGTTTGAATTCCCAAAAGCTTTGGGACTTGGTGAAATACGGAAACCTGCTGCTCTTCAAAGATAAAAAAAATACTGATGGCCTTGAACTGTCTTAGTATTTCCAAATCAGCGGAGGCTTGGGGTGAAAACGAAGAGAGGAAACCCCACCCACTCCGCCTCCTCCAGCAGAGGAGGGAACTGGAAATCTAACCAATCTTTTAGTGTATTTATAGATATTTGTTCTTTTGTTTTTTCCACCTTCAGTTTGATCTAGGTGTCTTAGCTGGGCCCCGTGTATAGAATGTAGCAGTATGCACCTGTTTTTATTTCTTTTTTTAATTCCCTTGATACCAATAGAGTTATTTGTTATTTTTTCTTCTTCAATGTGATTGCACAAAGTGGTTATAATAACATAGGCATGTACAACGTGATTGTCTGTGTGCTACTGTCAGCCATGCGTGTGTAGCTCATCTCCACAGGATCCTCCTCAAGTCTTTAGATGTCGATCGTCGTTCCCTCGTAGTGCCTTACAGATTTACCGACACAGTTTACTCGGTTTGGGTCCCGAAAGCCGCGAGAGACTACGGCTAAACTTAGCGTGACGCATTTTCCCCGGTTTCACATCTTAATCGGGACATTTGTAGGTTTCTTCCAGGTGTAGGCTCAGCCCTTGCTGTTTCACAACCACAGCGTCCCGCAGATGAAGATTAATGTCAAAGCAGAAATCACGCCGAGCTGTTTTTTTTTTTTAATTGTTATTGTTGTGTGTGCATGAGATAATTTGCCTGGGTTTTTTACCAAAGTCAGAGATAAAGTCATGTTACACTTCGCTCTGGAAATTCATGTAAATATAAAAAGATAGATGTAGAGTGAAGCTGTAGCTGTTTTCCTCGTTTTCTGCTAATCACATGAGAAAACGTGCGTCACGAATAGGAAGCGCAGACATTCGCTCAGATGTTTCGAGGTTGCAGGATAAAGTTTGAGACACAATAGAGTTTTTGGTGCATCTCAGTAAATTAGATTATGACAGAATGTTCAAAAAAACCTCAAAAATATTTTATATTTCAGTCATTTCTTTTTGTTAATTATAAGGATTATGGCTTGCAGCAAATGAAACCCAAAATTGAATCTTTTAGAAAACTATAAAGTATCAAACAAACAGACTTTTGAAAATTAAACTTTATACATAATCATGGAGAAAACTGCTATGAATACTCACTACAAAGAGGGTAAAATATAGCACAGAAATTTTGCTGTACCAAGCTTATTCATAGAAAACGCAGTGAAAGGAAAAAGTGTGGCCAATCTAGCACAGTAATACAACAGACATTAAAACAGATATTTGTAGTGTGGTCATGTACACGTCCTGTCAGAAAATGAAACTAGACTATAAAAAGCTAAAATGTGTGTTCTAACTTCCTCCAGACTCTGGGATGTTGATTTTCAAATAAATCTCAAATTTGCTTTCAAAAAAATAACTTGAAAACATTATGTTTTTAACCAGTCTTTTTTCTTCCACTCAACTTTCCACCAATATTCTAATTGGCTGACTAAATTAGCCATCTTTCCTTTGATTTTGTGAGTTTCTATTAGTCATAATCATTACACTTTACAGAAATAAATCACTCTCTTATTCAACAAATGCTAATTTCTTGAGATGCACTGGTATTTTTCAAGGTTAAGAGCTAGTCTGAGAGAAGGGCCTGACAGAAAGTGATTGTTGCCATGAGGTAGATCAGCAGACAGAGCACAGAGGGATGTTTGGAAGAGAAACCGAGCGGGGTGAAGGAAAGGGGGTGGTTGGAAGCGTAGGGCCCGTTCAGGAACGGGGGGAACTCTCTATCTTAAAAGGGACTTAAAATGGTTGTAAGTTGGCAATGAGCAGGTTGATCGATACATTGAGCTGCGGCGGGTGCTGCCTCGCCTGGCGGCGCGGCGGGCGCTGCCCTCGTCGCGCCCTCGCCTGGCGGCGCGGCGGGCGCTGCCTCGCCTGCCGGCGGGCGCTCCTGAGTATCTGACATATTGTTTGTGAGCTCTGATGATGCGAGCGTGGCTTTAGCAGCGGCGCTGCAGGACGGGAAACGGGACGCGCATGCACCTGGAAGGGGCGCCTTATGGATGTTTTTGTCCATTTGTCTTCGATCCAGGTACACCACGAATATCGCCATGCCGACGGGGCGGGGATGCCTGAACACTTAGAGAACCAATAGGGCTGCCGCTTTGTGTGTTTGCTGCTTGATTTTATTTAGCCAATAGCATAAATAACCATTTGCCCTACTGAATGAACATGGGCACATCAGAACTACTGGTGGTCTAGTCAAAGCCTTCTGCCCTCCTCCTTGGTATGCCATAGTACTTGCATTTGAAGTGATTTTTTTCTCTTTTTAACTTATCTTCATTTTCTTTTACATGGCTGTAGTACTTGTGTTTATTTTTTAGAGATTGTTGCAATAATTCTTGTGGACGTTTTATCAAAATGCGTGTTTTTATGATATGTCGGGCTTATGTGGGTTTTGTAACCTGGTGTACAGTGATGTTTCGTACTGGGTGAAGGTGGGTGCACCTGTGTAAAGTGTTGAAACACTGCTGAGGGTAGAGAAGCGGGCAGGCTGATGATAATCCACTGGGGCGCTTTCAGAAGCCTGCTTTCGGGTAATCCAGCCGCCCTCTGGAGTCGGCTTTCATCCTGGTACTTTCTGCTCCCCGTTAACGCCTCGGGTCCAGGTACTTGAAGATGTGATTACATGACATGTCGCTGGTTACATCAGGCATCTCTGTTCTGTTGTTTTCTGTTTCATCTCCTTCGTTTCCTCTGGGTCGTTCAGGTCTGAGCACACGTGCATAACTTGGAGGATTTCTGAATCAAACTACTGAAACATTCCACTGTTTTTGAGGGAATATCACAACTACTGTCCACACCCGTCAGCATGAGGCACCAAAGACTTTAACGAGATCGACCATGCACAGCACAGAACAAGCAATCCTCCTCATTGTTGCCAGAATATCCAGGCAATAACTTCAAACGCTTCATAAAGTGTGGATTTCACTCTATGAAACGCATGTGTGTGAGGATTTAACATGCATACAGCACAGGTGTTTCTTTGTGGACTTTTATCTACGACGCCATGATAAAGCAGTTACCCCTTGGTAGATATCTTCTATTTTCTCCACACACTAAAATATTTTAAAAGATAACATGAACAGCTTTAAAACTGTCCCAACCAACATGGCTGCCTATCAGCCACATTTTTTTTTGGCTCATTTCCCTGTCGACCTGATTGTGTAATTATTACCAGAATAAGAAATAATTTTAACAGAACCCAACTGACAGAAGTAGGAAAAAATAAGTCAAAATGGTTTCTAAGGGAGAGTTTAAGGTTAAAACCATGAAGGCCCATCTTACATCTACAAAAAACAAAAAATATATTTTTGCTCTACTTTTAGTGCAAATATCTTAGTCCATTTGAAATAACACAGAACTAACTTACAAAATATGGAAGCAGATTGTTCACTGATAAAACATTTTATCAGTGAGGCAATCTGCCAACAGAACCAGAACTTTTCATCAATTATTGACTTAAAACAAGCTCCTATATCTTGGTGAAAAATTCTTTGCAAGTTTGTTTTGTGTTATATCCAGTGCACTGAGGTATTTGCAGTAGAAACGAGACAGAAATTACTTGGTAAGAATTTGTGTTTTTGCAGCGTGGGACCATGAATTCTGTTTTCTAGTGAAAACCGTGTTTGCTAGTTCAGGTTAACTAGATTTATGAAGTGGGACGATGATCCAAAACACAGCAAATCAACCTGTGATTGGCTGGAGTAGCCTGGCCAAAGTCCAAACTGAAGTCCAGTAGAGATGTTGTGGCAGGTCGGTTTCCTGCATGACGACTGTTAGCGAGACTTCAGTGCGTAGGAAGTGGGAGGGGCTGATGGTCGAAAGTCGGTAAGAAAGTCACTACTTTTGATGTCAGTCACGTTTTGAAAATAAGTTGCTGGATGCATCTGAAAAGTCATTAAATATAGAGAAAAAGTAGATAAGGTAGCAACAGAACTTTTTCTGTCGAGACCACACCCCTCCACTCAAGCCCACGCTTGGCCACGCCCCTCAGCAAACCTTAGCTCCGCCTACTTTGGTGGGATCTTTTCCAAAATTGTCAGGAGTCGGAGCCTCTGACCTTTCATGCACAAATACCCTCCAATTTGGCTCAAATAATTTCATTTTCCCTTCATAGATGATGTTTCAAATAATTTTTTGCAAACTTCTGTTTGTATTTACTCTGATTATCGTTGATATTTCTGATAACCTGAAACATTAAAAAACAAAAACAGAATAAAAGGGGTAAATACTTTTTCACAGCGCTGTTTCAAAACATCTTTCTTCTGTTCTTATTTTGAATTCTTCCACGCTTTTTACCCGTTTAAATGAAACCAGAAATGAATGATCATGCCTTTTCTCTCTTGTTGTTTTCTGTTTTTAATGTTTTAGCTTTATTGTTGTGGTAGGAAAGCTAATTTTAAAAGGTTTCAGAGAAGACCTGCAAAAATGAATAACCCAAAATGTCTGAAGCATACCTTTAAAAATCATGGTCACCTGCACAAAACGAATGTAACATTATGTGACCCATCCACATCTGTCATGGCTTTAGATTTCTCGGTGGGTGATTATTTTATTAATTTGTGACTCATGCATGGCACAATAACTATACAACTGGTTCCCATCAAAACCCCACTAAAAACCAACAATGTAATGTTGCCTATTATCATAATTAGGATATATAAATGGTCTTATTTTTTCAAAATGAAACAACACTGTGGAAGTTGATTTGTATGATATGTTTGTCTGTTTCTGTTTCACATAACCAACATTTTATGGATTACTGAAGAAAAAGAGGGTCAGAAAAGTGAGCATCATCGTAGATAGAGTGCCCTTAAAATTACCAAAACGTGCTTAAGTAGTGTTTAAAAATTTTCGGTGTTGCTGAGGTGTGTACAGCCTTCCCAGATAGCAACATTAATGTTGACTACTGCCTTCCAAATAACCAACGATACCTCCAAAGCTTTAAAAGGTGACATTTTAATTAGTGGAAACTGAAACAAGGCAGCGTGTCCATCTCTCTGTCGTCCTCCTGTCGAAAAGCGCTCAAACTTCCAGTCCTGCTTCTGGTGTTGCTCATCCAGACAAACATTCCTGACAGTGTTACTCGCAGCAGTCATTCTGCAACGACTTGCAGCTCGTTAAAAACACACCTGCAACACCTGCACTGTAGAAATACCTGGCTGGAGCTGCAGCTGCTTCCCAAAGGTCAAAGGAGATGAAGACAGGTGTGCAGGTAGATACGTTATGTCACAGAAAAATGCATAATGTAGTTACACAAACATTCTCAAAACCCCTTTGGATACATGTTATTATTATTATTATTATTATTATTATTTAACCCTTTTGTTAATTTGATCTATTCCTTTCGCTGGTTATTCCTCGGGGGAATTCAGGGTTGGGTGGTCATGGTTTGATGCCTTCATTGACTGATTCAAATTAAATTTTTTTTAACACCTCCAGTTATAATTATTGTGTACAAAACCTGCTAAAGAGAAATAACTGCTTACTTGAAGTAACTTAGGTCCTGATTTGATAACAGAATTATTGTACATACCATCTATTGTTTTTTATGAAGAACTTGAATGTGCTAGAATTAGATTTGAAAAGCTTTTTATTTGTTTTTTAATTTCTTTGGGAAAATATTCAGCTTACATCAGAAATCAGAGCGGTACCGAATTTTATTTTGTTTTCTGGGGACTACTACACTTAAAAAAATGAAAAAAAAAGTTTCAGATTCTTTGATAGAAGTAGAGATGATTTGATTCCAACAGAAAATGTAATTTAATATATGGGATTTTTCTTATCTATGCATAAAACTTGTGTTTGTAATCTTTATCAGATGTTTATTTTAATCTAAAAAAGTTAGGAAAATACCTGCTGTTGTGTCTGTGGACTGAAAGTAATGAAAGCTCTTAGTTTTGATCTGTTTAATAATTTTATTTTTTATTTTTTGTGAAGGAAGAAATTGGCCGATTCAGATATTCCCTAGTAACTATGAATGGTAAATAATAAGTTAACATTCAAAGGACCGAGAATAGGAGCGCATCAAACCCTGACCCCCTTTTTTGCGTCTATTGCTGTATGGTTTCTCAATGTTGTGATATTTAATTCTTTGTCAATGAAGCTAATGTGTGCTGCAGTATTTCCTAGTATACATCTCTGTTGATGGTCTTTTCTTTATTAGTTTTGTTTATCGGGAAGTGATGTCTCTTTATTTCAATCTGTTATTGTAGCGTTTTATGTATACCCTGTTCCTTAGCCTAATATTATCAAGTATGTTATGAGAATGGATATTTTACTGGCTTTATAGAATGTTTTAAAATAAATATAATATTGACAATGAGAAAAAGAGGATTATTTAAACCTCCTAACACGTTGACTACATGCTACTAAGCGCTTGTGTTTTTCCATTAGGATATTGTGTGCTTCTCTTAATCATTTTCGTTGTAGAAAAAATGAGTGAATTTATATTAGGCTTTGAAAAACTAATGACACAATTGTAAATTTTACAGGAGGTCTTTTATTAGACAAACAGCAGCATCAGATAGAAGAGAATAGTCATTTTAATTGTCCTCCTTTCTAACTGTAGGATGAGAAGGGGCTCGCGTTGTGGTGAACTATGTTCTAGCTTGTTATTCACTGTTACTTTTGATCATTTTTTGGGTCTCAGAGGTGAATCGAGTTAATGAGAATTTGTAAGCTCACATATGCATATTGTATATGTGTAGAAATGTAATCACACTTTGTCTTGGATTTACATTAAACTGTTAAGTCACGGCAACAGTCTCCACTTTTTCATTCGACCACACACCATGTGTCCAATTCAATTCACTTTGTTTCTATAGCAACAATTCTCAACAAATGTTGCCACAAAGGACTTTACAGAAAGAAAAAAATATTCAAATTAGTTTTAAAAGTTTTGCATCGAGTCACTCACTTATATCATTTACTCACAATCGCTTGCATTGTGTTGTTGACAGCAATCAGTCATACTGAGTATGCACGTGGCGACAGTGGAGAGGAAAAACTCCCATCCAACAGGAAGAATCCCTGTTGGAGGCAGAACCAGAAACTTGCCCAGTACAATCTGCCACTTTCCAAGGTTTGAGAAGACGGAGCACAGACACAAAAAGAACCAGATTCACTGAAACAGGATAACCGTCTACACTCATGAAAAGTAAAACAACACAAGAGAGAGAACAATTAGTTAATGGCAGAATTATCTCAACTGACCCTCCATTTCACAGCTAAACACAACGTCAGACCAGAAAAACTACAACGCTACCAGTTGGAATAACAAAAACAATGCATGTTGGAGATTAATGGGAGAAGAAAGTGAGGAAAAGTGGTCAGTTTGTCCATCGGCAGCTATCTGCCCCTACGCCTGCACCCAACTGGGAAAACTTTGCTGTTTTAACTATAAAACTTTATCAAAAATGGAAGTTTCAAGCTTCCTTAAAAGTTGACAGGTGCGTCTTCCTTTATAATATGTTCAAAAATACAAGCGCAAGCATTGTTATGAAACTGCATGTGATAACTTTTTACAAAGGTGAATTAATCTTATGTAGATAAGATTAATACACACCAGTGTGTAGGTATCAACAAAATACATACATTCATGATGGCAACATTTTATAAACCAACAAAATAGAAAATATTCAACCTAAAAGTTAAAAACCCATAAACCTTTCTTTTATTAAGGAAAACATCTGTCAGTTTTCACGGCGTGTGTTTGAATCACAAAAATTAACGATTACAATAAAATTATTTTGCATTCTGAATTGAAAAAGAAAACATGACCTTTGACCTACTTTTAACTTGGTGATTTTGGATTCGGATGCAGACTGTCCTTCTGAAACCTTAGCAGGACCTGTTTGCTACCACTAGGTGTCAGCACGCACCAAAATGTTAACTTGCACTAAATGACAATGACGTTATGTTGATTATCTCCATTTCATTAAAAACTAACAAACAAAAAAAAACCTTCCAGGCTCAAGTTCTGCAGGCTTTGAAAGCAAACCGCTGTTTGGATGCCACTGCTTTCTGGAGCGACTCAGTTTTACGAAATAAGCAGCAAAATAAACAATCATTCTTCATTTTTTAAAATCCCACACTATTTGTAAAGGTTGCGTTTTAATAAAGCTTCAAATTGTGATTGAGCTCAAAAGTTAAACATAAAGGAGTTTAAAGTTTCAATATAGGACTGCAGACAAATCAGGACTCATTAAATGGCTCATAAGGAAGGTAATCCAATTTAGCAGATAAAAAGCTGACACGAATATGTCCGGTTGTTAATGCATCGTTGCATGAAGTAACGTTGCCGTGGAAGCCGCAGACGCCAGTGCGGGAGAACCAACCTAATATTAAAAGACAAACCTGATCGATGTGAGCGCCAGCCAATCAGAATGGGAACTGGATTAGCAAGAGACCAATCAGAACTGTCAGGGGCGGGGCTAAGCCAATCAGGACGCGAGGGGGTCACTGGTAACTGAAATTGTGTCACATCACAAGGAGCTATCAGGTCCGAAGCAACACGCGTCCTCCAAAATAACTTCAAAACAAGCAGGGTCCTCATTCAGCTCCTCAGATTAAGGACTTTATTCTTTCCAAGGATCTTTCCTCCTCACCTTCACGTGAACTGTCCGAGTCGGAGCTCGCTGTTCGTGGGTAAGTGCGCAGCTACGGCACCGCGTTATCCCAGCTAGCTTTGGGAAAACCACCCGAGCGCGGAGGTTATCCAGCGCTTCGCCTTTTCCAGCGGCGCCCAAAGGGGGGACATTAGTTTTTTTGTGGCTGCACATGATGGCGAAGCCGCGAGTAACGGGACGGAGGCTGAAGCGTCTCGATGACGGAGCTAGCCGCTGCTGGAGATGACTGGAAACCATGAAACTGTTCCAAAAACCTGCATATCTTTATAGAATTCCTCAAAATGGGGAACACAATAGAACGTTGTAAAACAGATCTGTTCTCACCTGAACTTGCTGCAGTGGGGAAATTAAAAAGTTCAAAAGAAGTTCAGCTGTGACAAACAATGCTGGAGGATGTTTCATTTTGTTCATGACATCAGAGCAATGAGGGAATATTAAAGCCTCCAAATTTGATCTATTTATCAAGATTTTGTGTTATTGAGCCATTTCTCTTTCCAAAATATCCCTACCTCAGATTGGACGGAGAGCACTTGTGAATATCAGTATCAAAGATTTTGATTCACAGTTTGTCTGGAGTTTGACTAGGCCATTTTACATGGATATGCTTTGATTCAAACTATCAGTTGTAGCTTTGTCCGCTTACTTAGGCTGGTTGTCCTCCTGGAAGGGGATCATTTATCCTATGTCCTACATGGAAGACAACTTCTTTTGCATGTTGTCTCTATGTAGGCAGGAAGGAGCTCCAGTAGCAGTCTGTCTTTCCACCAATATAAACAGGCCTCTGACTGAAGCCTGTTGCTGTGTGATTATTATGAGATGCTAACAGCTAATTATAGGAGCAGCAAAAACAGCATTGTCATGTCTGGGATAATACCATCAGTTTTCGGCAAGCACTGCTAATCCACTTACTTTGCTTTTGCCACTCCTTTGAGTCTCTATGCATTTCTCTCTGCTCTCTCTGCTCTTTGGTCTTCCTTTTCAACTCATCTGGGATTTTGGGTCAGAGTTCAGAAATTATTTTAGCTTTTAAGATGCTAATCAGCTGCTCAAAGTTGGAAAAAGTATCACTTGTTGCTACAGCTACGCATCATTACTGTTTAAAAGAAAAAAGTACAAGCGAAAGTCTTTTTAGCTGTAAAATGGAAAAACATTTTACAGCTAAAAACAAAAACAAGAACAAACAAAAAAAAGACTCAGATTCAATTTCACACATGCAGAATCTGCTTCCCAGTTAGGTCACCTCTAATGGGAACTGGATGGTCTGGATCTTATTTAGGGGTATCAGAGTAAAGAGGTTTATATTTTGTCATCTTCCTAAAATAATCGGCTAATAATTTGGTGCCGCTGTAATTTTTTGTCAAAAAAAAATTGTCTCTACCTCTTTTTATCCGAAAGATGTTTCAGGCAGAAAAAAGTCACTTTTGGCACAAAATGACATGGGTCATTATTTTAGGAAGGTCAAAAAGATTCTTTCTTTTCCTTCCACTTTGTAGTTTTCTCCTGCTTTCTGTTGATCTCTCACATAAAATCCCAATGAAATTCACTGAAATTAGTGGTTTTAATCTGACAAACTGTAAAAATGCAGTTTGTCAGATCTTGTATTGTTTGTCTGGGGCTGTAATTTTGATTGTAAAGCACATGGAGTTTAGCATTTAGCATCAGTTTGCATCTGTGTTGTCTCCCTGCAGCCTTTGACCTCTGGAGAAGGATGCTCCTGAAGGAGTAATTCAAGCCACTGTTGGTTGATTCAATGAATCTTCACTTCTTAAGCGGATGAAATGCCTTGAAGCTTGCACCACCATACCATGGCAGGTTTCCTCTCCGCTGTGGGTTTGGCGGTGATGCTCCAGGCTCTGATGCGTGACCAGTATGCAGCGTTTCTGGGGATAACAGTGTTGGTAACGGTGATCTCTGCCGGCTCACCTCTTCCAGGTAAGAGAACACCTTTTTCCGACTCACTGAAACTTGATCCACTGACTTAAACTTTGTGTTACGCAAGTGGGTTCGATACCCGTCACATGGCGCATCCTGTTGCATTTGAGAAGCAGATTGATGCAGGCAACACATTCTGTAATCTGCATGGTTTTTGGAATCAAATTACAAAAATATGACTGTTAAAAACAGGAGCAACAATTGCTTTGGAATCATGATCACAAAATATTTATATGTTTACACAAGTTTCACAAACAGTTTAAACAAAACATATTATTCAATATAATTCAGCATCTATTTGTCTAGTTATTTGACAACAGTTTCTCTACTTCTATATGATCATTTTTTCTTTACATCTGAGTTTTTTTATGTAGTTCTGTTTGCAGGACTTTAGACAAAACGTTTGCTCTAGTTGTGCCTGTGAAACTAACATTTTTAGCTTATCTGCACCAAAGTCTTCAACTGCATTGCATTTAAAGTTGCAGTTTTACAAGTTTTTTTTCCACCACTGTCTTTGGAGGCAACATTGATTGTTAAACAGTAATTAATAGTCTAGTAAACATAAAGTTCTTTTTTGAATCAGAATTACAGAAGACAGGTAACTTGTTGAAATTGGTGGGCATTGTGAACATGCTGTTTCTTACCACTAAGGTGAAATACCTTAAGACATTTAAGGTATTGTTATTTTGTTTTATATTCAGACATATATATGTTCTGCTAATGTTTTCTGAGAGTAATTAGGATTTTGTCTTGATGTATTTCTGTTCTGGTTCTACTTCTCTTGCTTAGTGTCTGCTTTATTCAGCCTCCACCATTCTGATTAGTATGTGACATGATTACTCAAATCTCTTTAGACTCTTTGCACAATTGCGGCCTTGTTTGTGGAGTGCAGAGCAGCTGCACTGGGGTGCTTCAATTTAAGCTGCAAACTTTGCATCTTGAATCTACTCCCTAAAGTCAAAGATCTGATGTTTGGCTTTCAGACTCAAGAGCTAAACACAGAGTAAATGTCTGAATCTGCTTGATAGACATTCTCTCTGTACTTAAATGTATTGATGCTGACGTTATCCAATCAATGCAACTCCCAAGGGAAAAGAACACATTGCAAAAAATCTGCTTTGTTACTTTATAGCAGGATTATGCAGTAAAAATGTCATGAAATGAGGAATTAGTGAATCAAAGTTCTGCTCAAATCATAACACAGCCATTAATGTGATTGATTGCAGTTTTCCAGTTACTGCATTGGTCATATTTGTGATTTGTGGTACAAAAAGAAAGTTAAGCAGTGCTTTAAATTGAGCTGCTTGGAATTAAAAACTCTTGAAATGGCGATAATATTGGTGATTATTATATATATATTTATAAATATATTGCTGTTTTTTTCTTTCCTCATGTTCTCGTCTTTGGTGCTGTGAGATTCAGTCCAACTGGCATGAAGTTCGTAACACTTTACAGTTCAACAGTCCTTCAAATATCACTCGCTGATTTTACAATCATGATTGTGCTGCCCTATGTCGTAGATATTTTAGCCTCTTAATTTACTTTCTCCATTTTTTTGCAAAAGATTTCATGCAAAATCAACTGATCTTTTTTTTTTTTTTTGCGTTAATGTATAATTGTGAGTTCACTGCAAATTTAAAGTTAAATTGGTCAAAAACATTTGGTTTAAGTGATGCTAACTCCAACCAGCAGGTAAGGGATTAATTGTTAATGAGAGTAAGCAAAGGCCATTTTCTGAAACAACACAGCCAGAGCAGTAATTAAGCAAAAACTGTACAAAAATATCTACATTTTGCATCTAAGATAAAAAAACAAACAAACATTTTTTATCTGTAAATGCTTCACCCTAAACTCAAATTCAATTAAAAAAACTTAAAATATCTTATTTAGCATCTTTTGCTATCAGATTATTAAGTAGTTAATCTAAAAGCTAATCAACAGATCAGTCCGACACTGTATTGATGTTCAGTTCAGTGGAAAGGGCTGCGCTTATTTAGTTCTTGTTAGCATTTAGTATTTTTTGTTGCAGTAAAGGAATGCTGCCTCACTGCCAGGGGACGTGTACTACATACTGCTAATATATATCATTATTTTACCAAGGTAGTTCAGAGAAAAATCTGCCATGCAGCTCGAATTTTGCCCAAAAAATTGCAATCTAAGAGTAAATATCATAAAATTAGATTGGTAATTTCTTTCCAACTCAATGAAGAAAGAGCACTTTGATTTTCACTGTAGCTGTTGTTTTTCCTCTCTACACTGAATTGGTTGACAAATTGGGCCAATGAAGCTGAGGGCCAGCAAAGCGCCATCTAATTACCAACCTGGTCTGTTGCCACACGAAACCTGATCTGTTTTGGATGACAATATGTCCATTCATTGTTGATTAGAGCCAGGAGCAGTTACAGATCAATGGCTAGAAGCTGCCAGAAGCCAAACTCTGGGTAATGTTGCACTGAGCGGGCCCGCCGCTGACCCGAAACCCACCAGTCTGTCCCGGCCATCGTCATGGCTCGATTGAGAACAGTGGAAGCAGGTCTGCAGGTTGGGTGGGGCTGAGAGGCACCAAACAGACACAAAGGATAAATAATAATTTCAAGATGGCCGACACATCTACTGAAATGTGGAAGACAAATTACGTGAATATTGTACAATTCAGTTTTTCTTTCTTGGACTAACATGTTAACTGCTAATACTGCTTTTGTCCAAAGTAGTATTACATTTTAACTAAGATGGCGTCCAAGATGGCCGTCATTAAGGACAAGTTTTGTGATATTTCAGCTTTTAATAGAGCTAAACAAATTATTTAAAAAAATATATCTTGTCATACATTTTTGGAGACAGACTTGGATAGACGTGTCACGTTAACCGGTCAGAGTCAAATTCACTTTACCATAAAATGCTTGTTATGGATTTAGTAAACAAATTCAAAGGAAGTTGTGCACTTTTTATTCAATGAAGTATCTTTTTAATAAACATATCTCCAGTTCTGATTCGTGCATTAACTGATTTTTATCATCAGACTGATTTAAGATATCGGAAATGTAAAAGTAAGCTTGGATTTATGATGTGCTTGATTTAAATGGAATTCAGATCTGGGTTCACCTGCAACCATTTAAGAGCTAAAACACTAAAAAATATGTTCACTTTTAAATACTATACAGTAATAAATGTGCCACTTGTTTAATGAGTTACAAACCATCAGATGTTTTAAAAAGTTTAAGTCATTCTCATTGTTGTATTTTCATCTGAACTTATGATTCAGAATGTCAGACATAATTAGATTAAACTGAAAGTCAACAAAACTGCCTCAGTTCAGAGTAGAACTCAAAAGGAGCCAATCTGACAATCTTTTCTTTAAACTGGAACAATGGAAACTATAATTTCAGATATTTGGCACTTATGTGTAACTGTAAATTTGACTTTTTGTTACTGACTGATCACAGACTATAACTAGACATCAAGGAAGTAGGAAATACTGCCATCTGCAGGTGGGAGTTAGTATCACTTTAGCACAACAATTTTTACCACTTTTTGGAAAATTTGAAATAAATTCACAATTAGGGCAAAAAAAATTGGTTGTTTGTGGATTTTGTGCAAATTTCTGCGACAACAGAATTGCAAACAATTGAAGTGAGTGTTTTAAATGTTCCCCTAATCACTTGGATGAACCAAATCTTTGATTGTAATTCTTCGGTCTGTTGCTATGAAGCTAGCAGCTCATGGTCAGACGCAAAACGCTGCAAGCCAAAAGCAACATTTGATTGACTTTTAAATTGTAAACATGTTTAATGAAAGTGCTTCTTGACCTTTGACCTGGTTCAGAAATGTGTTTCGGATCTTTGAACTCGAGATCTGAGAAGCTCTGCTGAATGTTAACAGCTTTTCCAGCCTTTATTGAGGCCTTATTGTTCACAGTCCAAACATATGCGACCTCGTTTTGAGCTTCTCCAGGCGAAATCATGTTGTTTTGGTCCTTTATGCATTACAAACCAACCAGTAAGCACTTCACTTTACCCGTCTCAGACTTTTCGAGCTGAAAGCTTCCTTCCAACTGCCTGGAGGTTCTTACTGAGCCCGACAGACAAAGGGCCTGGACTCTGACCGCGGCCTCTGGGAGGATTGAGACAAAGTGCTGAGTGATGAGCGCCTCTCTGGATGCCTCTTTGTTTTCTAAAGAAAACCTAGATTAAGATTTTATGTATTTTTTGAGTTTCTTTGTGATTCTGAGCCCAAAGTTTTGGAAATGACTGAAAAAATGTTCAGGAAAGTCAGCTGTGGCCTGTAGTTCTGTTTGTTTCTGGTGGTCTCCCTCTCTGTTTCACCTCTTCCTTGTTCTCAATCTGACTCTTGTGCTGCTCCCCCCCTTTGCTGCTCCCTCATTCTCTTATCTTACAAAGCATCCCCTCAAGAAAGCAAAACAAGGGTCACATGAATGTTTTATGAGGTCTGTGCCGTGCAGTCAGGTCTCCATTCCCAGGTTCATATTTGTCAAAATCAAACCAAAGATAAAGTTTGCAACTTCTTCTGACTTATCAAACCATGAAATGAAGTGCAAATTAGTTTTTCCCCCTCCATTCATTTGTTAAACTCTTCCATTTTTATTTCAGTGCCTGATAACTACTATTCTAACAGTTTTTTTTATGTTGCTTTCGAATGAAGCTGCAGCTTGTTTTCAGTTTTAGCAGAAAGCCTGATCTTATTCAGCTCCACTGATAAAAACAATGCTATCTTTCCCATCTTAAAAGCTTTCCCGATAAACCGAATGTCAGCAGCTCAGCCGTATCTCGCTTGTTGGACTCAGCGTTGGCGGCCGCTGCCAGCTGAAAAGAGCCAGTCACGCAAGGGGGCTCGGCTGAAAACAGAACCATGTGTGGGGGTTGCAGTTAGCGAGCGTTATTACTAGAGAAACACGTCCTCCTGTCTCCTTCTCCCCCCAGAAATTACACGACCATTAAACAACTTTGCTTTGCATAAAAAATCTGGCAAACAGAGGAAATTATATCATCAGAATTTCTTTCACTTGGTGTCGAAGCGTTCTTCACACCTAAAACACATTCTCGCTGTCAGCAGCAGCTTGGAAACCCTGTTCAAATCTAATCTGATCTAGATTAGTTTAGAATATTATTTTCTTATATCTGAAGGTTTCACGTTGTTGTAATAGAATTTCTGTTGAAAATAATATTGATGTTGGCTTTTCTTTGGTCCACTTCGCCCTCAATGGAGCCAGTTTTCGCAGGAGGATTCATCATGCTTTGTTTTGTTGTTGGAGTCTTTAAAAAAGAAATGAAGTCATCTGCTAACAGTAAAAATCCTCGTCTTATTTGGATGGTTTTAATGTGACTGGCTGCTGCAATTCAAGCCTGGCACTAGATGTAGAAGCCAAAGCAAAACCAAACAGTGAAACTGCGTTCTGTGTTATTGCCTGCAAAAGAATTAAAAGACCTGTGACAGAAAAAGCGATTTGCATTACGGATGTTGTTATTGTAGGATGCTGTATTACAAGGAGAAAAACATATTTAGTGTTAAACATCACAACTCTGCTCCTCTGCCTGAGGAATTCATTACGATTTTATTTCAAAGTGTGCAAAAGTATAGAAAAAGAAAATAGAGTGTGGAAGGTATTTTGGTTGACATTTTGTATGTATACCATTCCCCAAAATTTACATCCATCCAATGTAAAACTGTCTGCCATAAATTACTGAAGTTGAGCAAAAATTTATCTAAAAAATCAGTCTGAAAAGTTATCAGTTTCTAACATAAAAAAACATGTGATAAATGCCCCATTTACCACCCACCAAGTTCTGTATCCTCTTAACCTGATATAGGATTACACACAGGACACAGGCTACATCCATAGACATAAATTAAACTTAACTACATCGCTCTCATTTCATAACATGAAGAAATTTACTGTACATTGAATCCCAATCGTTCTCATAGCATCACTGTGTGTAACGCTGCAATCTGAAAAATGAAGTTATTTTTGGGCCTTGTGAAGAACAATCTACAGTCAGCCTGCAGCTTCAGTTACTATAGTTAGAAACTAGAGATCAGACCTAAAATCTGGGTGGAGTTATGGACTCTGACCTGAACCTGAACCTTCAACGTTACATAAAGACAGTTACAAAGTCGACCTCCTGTCACCTGACGAAAATGTCCAGAATTGGAAAAGAAATGTCCCAACAAACTCTAGAGAAACTCATCCATGTGTTTGTCTCTCGTCCCATCGAAAACTACAAGTGACTTCACAGGTCTGACTGAAAAATCAGTCCTCCAGCTGCAGCTGATCCAGAACGCTGCTGCTGGCATTCTGACTAAAACCAGGAAGACGGAGCACATCATTCTAGTTCCACAATCCTTCCAAAGAGAGAATAGATGTTAAAACACTGTTGTTAGTTTATAAATCACCCAACAGTTTAGCGCCACATACATTAAAGATCTGTATATTGAAGAGGCAGGGTGTTCTGCATCCCCAGAACCAAAACATTAAGAAGCAGCATTGCAGCTCTATGCAACACTGCATAGAGCTGCGTTGCTCTATGCAACGCAGCTCTATGCAGTTTTCTGGAACAAACTTCCAGAAAACTGCAAAACAGCTGAAACACTAAGGTCCTTTAAATAAAGGCTAAAATCCACCTCTTTAACCTTTGATCAATATATTTGATGATTATTCTTGATGATTTTGACAAAATGTGACATTTGTTGCTTGTTTCACAATATTATCTTGTGAAGCACGTTGAATTGCCTTATTGCTGAAATGCCCTAAGCAAATAAACTTGACTTGACTCAGAGGAGGCAACATCTGGTAGCCTGTCCAATTCCAGTTGTGCATTAACACTCTGCATGCTCCTATTTGACTGAATGGAGGAACTGCCACTGCCGCTCATGGCGGATATGGATCCAGATGTTCAGAAAACTTACAGGAATTAATGATGATTGAAAAGAAAAGTGAGGAAAACGTTGGTTACTCATATTAGAAAGTTTTCCTAATTCTGCTAAGGAATCTCATTTATGTACCTCACAATAAGTGCAGTTTTTTGCACAAGTTCATTTTTGAAAATGAGCCCAGTCCAGTTTTCCCTGGGAGCAGCATGATTGGTGGACTTACAGGTGTTTGGTTTCATGGACTGGCCTGACAATGAGCAGCCAACCAACTGGAACCTGCTCCCATTTCAGCGAACAGGTGGTGTTGCATTGGCTGTGTCGTCTCTGAGACCCTCATCATCCTTTACCCACAGTAATGGCCACCCTAATCCAAGTGGAGCACCTATGTACGCCTGGTTGCTGTTTGCTGCAATAAACTTTGACCAAGTTTAGCATTTTAGCATTAATTATTAACAGGATCAATTCTATTTGTAGTTTGAAACAATTAGGTATTATTTAAACAGTTATTGGGTTATATTTCATATTCTATTAATTGAAGTTTTTAAAATGCTCATAAAATTATTATGAAGAGCAAAGACTTTGCTGTTGTAGTAAATGTTGCATAATTGCCCATTTTTACTCCAGTCATTATTATCATCCATTGCCTGCCAGTAATCACAATTATCTCTTCAGGTAGCTATTTTTGTCATCCTTTCACCCAGCAGTCTCAAAAAGGTGACTGCTGATAAAATCCTTTGTGGCCATTGGGGCGTGTTTTAGATGAGCTGACATTTTGGGGTCATGAGCAGCAGCTTGACCTCAGATATCAACCATCTCCTGCACAAGTCGGACCCTCTTTGTTTGGTTTTTAAGCAGTTTTCAGCCGCATAAATAGTTACAATCATTGTTAGAAACCATGTGTGTTTCTGCAACAACCATTCAATCACACATTATTTAAATAATTAACTGTTTTTGTACTCTCACTTTTATGCAAATAAGCTGTTACGAGTCACACCCCCAACTTGTTATTTAAACGTTATTCACTTAAAAGAGATGCAGACAGATGCACAATGGTAAACGGATGAGCAATGGCAAAATGATGCATCTTTGACCCTGAGTCAGACCCAGGAGCAGAAGTAGAACCTTCTGCACAGCCGACAAGGAGGTAGCATTGGTTTCTGAATGGTAAGTCAAAAACAAGACAGTTGCAAACATGCTTGTCTTCCAGTCATGAATGGGGCGGAACGAAGCTTGGGTTGCTGGGTGAGGGGTACTGCCTGCCGATTGTGACGTCATAATATGGAGGCTTTCCAGATGCCAAAAAACTTTAACTTAACTTTTTTTTTTAGTACTTGAACTATTTCTAGAAGCAGTAGAAACCCAAATGGCAGTACAGAAATGTGCAAAATAATTTATTTTTGCATGAGAGGTCCTCTTTAAGAGCCTGTAGAAAGATCAGAGTAGCCTTTTCTTCCTTTGGTTCTTTTTAAAGCAGGTTAGCAGATGTTGCTATTCTCATTTATATGGTTTTCATTGCATTGAAGGCTAATCACTTTATTATGTGCCCGGTTTGTTTTCTGTGTGTGTATGGGTGTGTATGTCTCTACTGGTTTAGCAATTCTATTTAGGAACGTCTCTGGCACAGTTACTCACCATCTAGAGACCGATGGGCATTATGGGGACTAAATCCTGGTCGTAAAGCAGTCAAGCAGTTAACCCTGTTTTTTGGGGTCAAGGGTTAGGTTTAGAGATATGGCACAAATTACATTTTGTTCAAGGTTAGTGTTTGGAATAAACTGCTAATGGTTTGAGTTAAGTGTTTGGGATTGGCATAATTTTATTAAATAAAGTGAGTAGAAGTCAATACAAAGTCCTAATATGGATAGAAATATGAACTTGTGTGTGTATATCCATCTGTGTGCTGCTTTCAAACACTTGGCACAGCAGCAAAGTGTTTGAACAGAAACCCTGGATGTTTCCCAAGTCCTTCCAGGCGGGTTCTGCTAAATGGGCATGCTGACTTGATTAAGGTACCAATGTAGGTTATAATTAAGCTGGGAGTTTTCTTTAGGGAAGAGTCAACCACTTTCTGATTGTATGAAACGATGCAGAAGAAGTTTTTATCAGTTGTTCTGATGTTTTTATAGGTGATCTGCTTTCTCTTGTTAGTATTAAAAATATCCCCACACTGATTCCACATTACAGAGAGCAGCAGCAGACGGCAGTTTAGATTTTGATGGAAACGACAAGCAAAAACAAGCATTTTGCTCTTAAAGTTCACCATGAGCAGTTTGTTTCAAAGATTTCCAGCACAAACAAATTCAGCATCACCACATCATCATGATGAGCTCTTTCACGTAGATGGTACTGCAAAATGGCCTATAATGTATCTCTATGAATTATTTATGATCTATTTCCTCTTACAAAGTCATTTTTGACATGTGTGTATCAGAGCAATGTAAGTGAGACCATTCTGAAAGGAAATTATGTTTGATTTAGTGTTAAAAGTTAAACCAGACAACTTTCTCTCATGTCAGGTTAGTTAGAATCACCAACATTATTTCCATTCGCTAAAAGCAAAAATTATGAGAGAAAGAATATGTAAGATTTGTTTACCTTTAGGTTCTCCTTTCCTTGTCTTTGTGATGGCCACACTAGAAGATTTACTTTGATGTTTTTAAACGATAATGACTGTTAATATCCATTTTATATGTGATATAAATTGGCAGCCGTCTTTCATTTCTCACTGTTTTAGTTATTCATTCTTTTTTATGAACATAAGCTTGTTTTTAAAAAAGCAAACTATTTTTTGGGGGGACCTTTAATGATTCAGTATTGGAAAAACTTCATTCCGGAATTCTAATTTAATATCTCTAGATTTTTTTTTAAAATAATTGCTGGAAATGTAAATAAAGAACAAATGCCTCATCTGATTTTTGATATAGGACGAGTTTTTATTGTGTCACTTTTTGTGATACTTTGATAATACTCCAGCTTTCAAAGGTTTACTTTCCTCCAGACTGAAGCACTATCTGTGTTCCTCTGCAGACGAGTCCCTGTTGGACTCACACACCTCCTTTGTCGAAGTTCTTGGAGGGGTTCCAAAGACAACAAGATCATCACCGTCCGCCTTACCAGACTCACATTATACTGCCTTTAAGAACCCGGAGTCACTCAGTGCTCTGCTCTCCATTCCTGAACCAGTTCCCAAAGCAAGAACTGCTGACAGCGAGCTTTTAAAATCAGGGCCTGGTGCTTTTGAAAACTCTAAATCTGTAGTGCCAAGGAATGTCTATGTAGAGGAGACAGGTGTTCGAACAACTCCGCCATTAAGCCCCACTGGACTTCCCCTGGCTTTTGAGGCGTCAGCTACAAGCTCCAGTGAAAAAGGAGGGGTTAGGACTAATCCTCACAAACAGGAATATAATTTTTCTCTATATTCCAAACGATGGAAGCAACTACTCCAGTCTAATGCGTCTGTGACAACCTTAAATCCTTCTGCTTTGAGAAAATCAACATTTCATCAAGGTCTTGATTATGAAGAAGACACGACTTCAAGCCTGGTGCAGAATAGGACATTAAAACAAATGCAGTCATTTGTGACCTCAGTGGCCAACCTACCTTTTGAGCCTCCCGAACTTGCTTTGTCTGAGTCTGACAGTCAAAAGGTTGCTTCAAGCCGCCAGATAGTGCAGAACAAATCTGAACGGAACATGAACACATTACCGAGCTTAGACGAGATCATGGCTCCTGGCTACCATGTGCCTTTCATCACCCCCCAATCCTCGTTGGTTTTTTCTGACCCTAACCAGGTGCCTTCGGAGGACTTCTACCCTACCAACACCATGAATGTCGACTGGGGTTCTGGAGACTACTTGGAAACAATGTCCTTCTTCAACACGGATAATGATGACTACTCTCTGGTTACTAAGGTTCTCTCAGACCCATACGATATGGAGGACGACACAGAAATCTACGACACATCTTTTCCTTCCAGAGTGGGCATATCGCCTTCCTCCAGACACCCTGGTTATGGCTCATCTTCTTCCAGCCTCATGACGCCATACCTCACCGTTCCTCCACGTCAATCCATTTATCCATCCTCCTTTTCTATAAAGGCTTCCAATTTACTGCAGCCGACTGATGTTGCTGGAGCAGATGTACCTAGCGAATCAGACATCGACTGGGGAGATGCCTTCACAATTCGACCAACAGATGTTCTCTTGCCTGACATGAACAGCTTAGAGTATTACACCACTCAGCTGACGAAGGACAGCAATGCTTCAGAAACTGCGGCAGAGTACAGGCAGAATGCAACTGAGGTGTCCTTCAATGCTACAATGGCTCCACCCTCCACAGATGTCACCACTGATGGTAATCTGACAGAGGGTGAATCCTCCAGTGATCTGTCAGGATTTGGGCCTCATTATGAATCAACTACCACAGAGATCACTCCCCAGCTGAGCAATGCTTCCGAGTCTTTTCTTGATCCTTCCATTGTCCCAACCTATGTCTCAGATCCCTCTTCCTCTGTATGGGATGGTCCAGTTTCCACCACTGGCTGGTTTACACATACGGTCGCCATAGATATTGATTCTGCTTTAGCAGAAGTTTTACATCCAAGTGCAACATCTCTGCTACCAGAAGATTTAGCGTCGTCTTCTTCTCTGACAGATGTCCATTGGTTTGTTTCAGAATCATTCGATGACGTTCCTACACTCATTACTCCCTTCATAACTGCAACTGCAGCCTTCTCTCCTGAACCCCCTGAAAACACCACTGCCATTGCAACTGACCTAATGTCACAAGACTCATTTGCAACTGAACAAACTGGTGATGTGACTCTAGTTTCAAATGAATCCATGTCTTACAATGTTACTCTGGTTCCTCCGGTTATGGTTGGTGATCAGAGTGTGACGGAAGACAGAGCGGATAACTTAACCACAATGGTCACAAACCCAACGGGCAGTGAAGTTATTACTGCTGTGGCAACCACAAATCCAGCTGCCACAAATACCCCTCATCAAGCAACAACCAGATCTTCTGCCACTGCCGAAACCTCGACTGGTGTTAGCATCACCACTACTACCAGTGAAACAACCACAGCTCCATCAACTACATCAAGACAGTACCTCTGCAAAGTTGACCACCCTGCTTATTTAACAAAGACTGGTAAGTCTGAACTCTGTTTTCACCCTAGCTATTATTAATGTGTAAAGTTTGAATAAATATCCATAAATGAAAGACTACAACTTTGAACTTCTGCTTTGTGCAAGGTTTCCCGTCTGGGGTGACTGTTGGATTTGCCAAATCTCAAGTGAGAGATATTTTGAAAGTGGAATTTAACAAGTCAGTGGAGCTGCAGGTAAAAATCTGTCATAACAAAATAACAAATAGCGACTTTGCAAGTATTACATTCAAAAACATTTTTGTTTTGAGCCAACTAAAAATTTTAGGTGTACATTTTCCACTGTATTGGTTCAAATTCCTCAAGCAAGTGGTCAGTAAAAATAAAAAATATCAATATATCAAGTGAAAACGGCAAGTAGTTATGGCCAAGCAAAGTGGTAAATGACAAGTCGGTAAACAAGTCTACTTTCAAGTCTACTTTATTCCATCACATAAACATTTTTTAAACCATTGAAGAAGTGTGGGAGGCCAAGAACTTTGGGCCAAGAACTCCTTGTTATTTACATTACCACCATTGAGCAGATTTAGAGTGTTTGAACTTTTTCTTTCCAACTCCACCCAATGGGCTCAACCTCAAGACATAATATTTGGGGTCAAGATGCAATTTGAACTTTAATATGGTTTGAATTTCTCGATGGATCCCTTGTAAGTAAGATTTTTAGACTAGACAATCCCAGAAAATATGTAAATAGTTACCAATTTGTTTGCAGTCACTCCAACATAAAACAGTTTTAGTTTTAAGCTGTAAAAAGTCTCGTTTCCAACTCTAATCCTTTTGTAATTTTATGACCTCTTACCACAAACCTCTTACCATTTTATATCTTTGATAACTGTATTCGCTTCCAACTCCCATTTTCCCTTTATATGCTGGTAATTATCTGATAAATAAGGTTGTAGGTGTTTATATATGTTCAGTATTATTGACCTTCGTCTGATATTAACCTACAAAGAGGTAAATACCTTTTCTCATCTCTGTAAGTGATTCTCTTTTTATATTCACTGTCCAGGTTGTTAGCCCTCCTCCACAGTTCGTCTTCCGGGTGGTGTCGGGTCCAGTTGTGTACACAGCCATATCTGTCATCAACGCTCTGCGAAGGTCCGGCCGCCGCTTTCTGTATGTGTCCCCTAACCAAACGACACCGGACCGGAAGTACCAGGTCCACACAGGTGCATTTTCATCTCCTTCAATCTTCTAATTAAGCTGCCTCAGACGTTTTATCTGAGTCTCCTGGACTCCTCTGCTGCAGTGTTGCAGTTTGTCCCGGGTCATGTTGACATGCGATACTGCAGCTTCTTTGAGAGCGTGGAGAAAGGTTTGATCACGGCTTTTGCAGAAGTTCGGCGTCGGTCGAAGGAATCAACCAACTTCACCATCCATGTGAGTGATCATTTAGGGTAGGACTTTATGAAGGCTCACAACTGTCTGTTAAACCTTTTGGAGAAAACGTAGCTTTATGATCTTTTTTCTTATTATTTATTAATTTTAAAGTGGTGAGACTCAATTAAAAATAATAGTCAAGTTAATTGCAAGTTCTATTTCAACACACTGGCCCCTTGGGCAGGGCAACTCTAGAGTATTATTATTATTAAGTGTGATTGAATATTAGTCTATCATAAGTTTCAGCCACAGTAATCCTGATTCAAAGCCATTTTATCAAGACACTTATTCTATTTTAAACTATTATTTTTCATCGCTTCTGGGTATTTTAAATCATTGAATCAGATCTCAGCTGTGTTATTTTGTGTATTGACTGTTTCTCTTTATTAATCAGTGCTCATAATAGCTGAGTTCATGCCGGTCTTCATGCTCAAGTTGGATTTTTTTGCTGAAATCTGATTTTTTTTTTTGCGTGGTCGTACATGCAACTAAACAACTGCAATCAGACTGATGTGTGAAAGGTTTATGACTATTAAAACAAACCAACTTCAGAGAAAGTTAACACAGACGTCACACAGCAGTTTATGGAAGTATACTTAAGTTTTCTAACATCTGATTATAAAGATGTTATAAATCATGAGCCTATTGATCTTTAGTGCTTTTTGTGAACCTTTTAAAACAAATATAGGAGCCCAGATTTGTAACTATCCACATCCAGACTGCTAAGTTCTGTTTCTTCCTTTTTCTAAAGCGAACTTTGTCATAAGGGGAATTTTCTGTTGCTCTCTGAAAGACAAAATGTCTTGCACTCACAATTTTTGCATGTTGTTGCTTATTTCAGATTCTAAACATCACCACAAACAGATATGGGGAACAACAGCTGGCGAGGCAGCCAGTAGACATCACCTTCACTGTCAGTGGTTCTCGGGGTTATCTTGTGGGGTCGAAGGTCAGCAACGCTCTGATGAAGCTCACAATGGTAGAGTTTAGCTTCTACATTGGTTTCCCTGTGCTGCAGATTGCAGAGCGTGAGTACTAAAATGTGGAAAAATAATTCTGTTTTTATTCCCCGCTGGATCATTAATGCTTACTTCTTTTTCCTTCAGCTTTCCATTATCCAGAGCTGAACACCAGTGAGCTGCTTCGCTCCTCCTGGGTTAGAACAGGTACAACGGTTCCAGTTTCTGCTCCAGTCAATGAACTGAAAACAATTATGATTGAAATGACTTACGATTGGTGTGTTTATAGTTCTCCTGGGTGTTCTGGACAAGAAAATGAGCGAACGGACCTTTCAAGCCAACATGGAGCGCAGAGTGGCCTTGTTGCTCGGGGAAGCGTTGGGACAAGTCAGGCGGGTGAAAAGAGCAACCACCGTTGGCAACAGCAGTGTACAGGTAGCGCACCTTTGCACTCATTCAGAACGTTAGAGGAAAAAACATGAGCTTAAATCTGAGTTCTAGTTGTTCTTAAAATGATGGGAGAACAAAAACTCGCTAGCTTAAATTAAACCACAGTGTTCTCCAATTTAGGATTATTTCACAGTGATGACACACTGCAACAGATTTAAAATCATACAAAAATCACAGGAAGTTTGTGACAGCAGGTTTATCCATTTGAGGATAAACGGCTTGCTTCCTAACTTCAAATCTTAAAGGATGTGAAATTGACTATTTTTTAAGATTTGTATCATGTTATAATGTTATTCTCTCTTCAAAAACATGCCCAGAGTGTTACTTAGATTTTTTATGGCACTTTATTATGCTTTAAATTTATATTATGTGCCTGGAAAATTCAGAATGCCCCCTTTTAATGATGCAAGAGCAGTGTGGTTGAGTTTATTCGTGCCTCAGAACAGAAATGATTTAAAATCCTAAAGTTTCGCCAGATGAGTCTAAACTGCAGTAAATGTATTAAAAATTAACAAATCAAAAATGCTTGGTAGTCTCTCCAAAAAAACAAAGAAAACCTCCACCTAATAGTTTAAGGTAAATTAAGACGTACTTCCTCCCCACCAGGGGATTTTTCTGGGGTAAATGTCTGTCTGGTTCTCTGTTTTCACCCGGGTAGATTCAGTGGAAACTAATGGGGGTAAATAGTTGCCCCAGAAAGCAGCCCTGATTCCTGGAAACATATCCTGCAGTTGAAATGGACATTTACACACACACACACACACACACACACACACACACACACACACACACACACACACACACACACACACACACACACACACACACACACATCAACTTTGCAACTGGATGCTCAAGCTAACAGAACCCTTCCTAAATATTTTAGATTCCTGCCTCTGTTTACTTTTAATATCTTTATAAATGGTAGAGGCTCTGAGTGCTTGGACGAACTACAGACTCATTATGCGAGTTGCAGTAAGCAGTGACAACCTTACTGCTTTACTAATCAAGCTTCATCTTTGTGGGTCCTCTCTGCACCTGCTCATCTCATCTCCAAAGGGGGCCAGGATGTGGCTTTTTTTCTCCATGGCAACAGCATCCCATTTACCCAGGAGACGAGCCACTTAACAACCTCCACCTAACGGGGTTCAGATTTCTGTCACTTTTCCTCTTTTTTTCACTCGCCTGCTAGGGAGAGCCACAGAGCTGCTAACAGCAGATCAATTATTCATTTGGTCGCTTTCTCAGTCTGGATCCTTCGGTTTAGATGATTAAGAGTTGTCTATTTTGGTAAAGGAGCGGTTTCAATGTGGTGGGATTCAAAGACATGAAAGATTAAAGACACTTAGAATCAGTGAATGCCACGGGATGTGTTATGTGGAATATTTTTATTTGACCTTATAAAATCTGAGTTCATAATGTGGATGTCGGAGTAATAATTTCAAACATTCTGCTTCAGAAATAATCCTAATTCAACCTGATAACAACAGAAAATGTAAATATATTTAATTATATACATGATCTGAACTTGTCTGACTATACACTCAGCCCATCAGTGGACTGTGGGTAAAGCTGACCGTCTCATAGTGTTTTCTGCACACTAATTCACATCCTGTGTGTCAGACAGATGCCCTGATCTACCGTGACAGAATAGGCGTAGTGTTGTCACCCATGAAAATACCTGATGAGGCTTTCTGAGCAGATAAAAGAGGAGACCAGAGGGGGGAGGCGGGGCAATAATACACACATTCATGCTGACCTCTTTCCACTCTAATAACTGTGCATGAACTAGAATTGACTCTGCATGAGGTCGCCTGGCCAGACATGACCTGAGCGTTAGGCTTTTCTGTTCCACAGACAGCAGCGGAGCCTGAGGGAATCACACACACACACATAAAAAAATAATGCAGGGATCTTTTAAACAGTGGCCGATCTAATCAGATATGTATTTGCCCCCGACACAACTTCTGTTGATGGCAAATATCGATAAATATTTAATGCATTTTTCAAAGTTGTCATCTTTCCCACCGATAAATCTTTTACATCACCATGGAGGAATGTCGAGACGCCTTTATTGAAGAAATGTTTTAATTCAACCACATTTTCCTGTATGAACAGCCAGTTGAAGGTCATGCGACACCATCTTGGGTCAGCAGCCAAATTAGCTCAGACTTAAGGTTACAAACTGACTGCCCAACATTATCCTGAGTTGCTTTAATGATGTTGAGCTGGCCTGGGGCTAAAGCAGCAAAGCAGCACCAGATCACCACACCACCACTACCATGTTTGACCATAGGTTAAATTTATTTATTTTTTCTGAAATACTCTTAGTTTTACACCAGATGGAACTGGACACACATCTTCCAAAAAGTTTGACTTTTGTCTCGTCAGTCGATAGAAAATTGTTCCAAAAGTTTTGCTTAATCTGACTTAACTTAGTCAGTGAGCTTCAGATGTTGTCCTGGGTTCTCCTTTTATCTCCTGGATGAATTATTGATACACTCTGAGAATAATTTTAGTCTTTAATATTTTTAATCTTCATTCTCAATTGTTTTTTAGCTTAATAGTTTGTCATGATTTATCTAGGTCTGGCACTAAAGTTTTACACACAGGAAAGTTGTTTTGTAGAATTGTTTATGAAATCATTGTTTAAAAATGTGCTTAAAGTTCAAAAATACTTTATTAATCCCAAAGGGAAATTTAAATATTGTAACTCATATAATCTAAGAATCATCAAAGTGGTGGTGTGGGCAGGGAGCATCTCCAGTAGCAGTCAGTCTTGCAACAAATCTGAAGAAGCCTCTGATTGAAGACTGTTGCTATTTGACAGCCTCATGACTTGCTAACAGTTCAGCTTCCCAGCAAGAGACTATATTCCACAGTAGCATGTCCTGGATGACTCCACCAGTTGTTGACTGGTACTGCTGATCCACCTCATTTGCTTTTACTGCATCTCTTTAAATCTCTGTCTGGCCGTACGGTTAGAAAGGATCGACAAAGTCGATACTTGCTCATTATGATGCTACATTACATTATATCAGACTTTGTGAAACAGCAGTAAATGTATTAAACTATTTCTAAAAAATAATATTTGTTCAGACATGAAATAAAGATTACTGTTCAGTTTGCTCAAACTTTCCTTTGAGAGTTTACAGCATTCTGCTAAAGTATGCTGTATCCAAATCTTTTGAGTTTTACTTTCTGCCTTCAAACAAATTCTCGACTCCTCAGAGTTTCTGTGTTTCACTGACAATGAGGCACACAGTTCTTCGTTATAAAATCATTCTTTTCCACAGCGGTTGTGACACATTGCTCGTTAAGATCTTCGTCAGATATTCCATTATTAATTTAGAGAGCAGACTGCGTCATCATCCCTGAATAGCTCGTTTGCTTCTGGAAGCACTGCTTTCCAGCTGCTTGTGTTTGAAAGTGGAAATATCTATAACACAACAAATTCTAACATCCTAATTATACCGCAGGGTTGGTGGTGAAGCTCACTGTGGTTTACACTGATACTTAAAGCTTAAAATAACTACAGATAAGAAGAAATATGGTAACATTTCAGGGGAAAGACATAAAAAACATTTAATGAGGTAATTACTGAAACTAAGTGAAAGGATAACTGTCTTTATGAGTGGTGATCGGTTTCTGTAGAATAGAAACCAGACAATTATACTCTATTTAGCAACGTCCCTTTTCTTTGAGCTGCTATTTATTTTCTTGCAGCCCAACTAAACGTATGTGAAAACCCGTCTGACGTGGTTCCAAACTCAAAGGAAGTACAGTTTAGGAAACGTCAACTCTTCTCACCACTTAAAGAAGATGAAGAAACAATAGGAAGACATTTGTAGACTTACACAATTAAAAATTACCAGCAATGATTTTGGTTATTTAGACTGTGGTAAGAGCACACAATGAGGGTTATCAAGCTAATTAGCTGTAAAATTGATTTTTAGCTTTAATATAACTACATATTTAGTTCAAAGTTACATGTTAAATTAACATTAGCAAGCTATCTATTTAGCTTAAGCTAACTATTTAGCTCTGAGCAAGCTAAATGCAGCCCAGAGCTAAATATTTAGCTAATATGGAAATTTACTTTCAGACTTTTATTAGAACAAAAAACACATTTCATATAAGTTCACATTTTTCTTGAGTCAAGGCTGAAATCGCTGCATGTCTCCTCTGTCAGGTTTTGAGTCTGAACCGGCTGGAGGGCACCGACAATCCAGCAGAGATGGTGTATTTTGTGGAGGGTCATAACGGTCAGAGGATGCCTGCCGTCCAAACTGCCGACCTGCTGAACAGCCTGGATGTTCAGAGGGCGGCCATTATCCTGGGCTACCGTGTGCAGGGCGTTCTGGCTCAGCGTGAGTTTCCTCTCTGTGTCAGATTACCGCGGTTGGTGTTAAAGCGCCGGGTGTCATCCTGTCGCTCTGCTGGTGTTTGCTTCCAGCTGTAGAGAAGATGGAGTCCTCTCCCTCCGACTCAGAGAACAGCAACATGTGGATCGTCATCGGCGTGGTGGTTCCGCTGCTCGTCGTCGTCATCATCATCTCCATCCTCTACTGGAAGCTCTGCCGGACCGACAAGCTGGAGTTCCAACCAGACGCCATGACAACCATCCAGCAGAGGCAAAAGGTACGTCCAACATCCATCCAACATCCATCCAACATCCATCCAACATCCATCCAACATCCACCAACATCCATCCAACATCCAACATCCATCCAACATCCATCCAACATCCAACATCCATCCAACATCCCATCCAACATCCATCATCCAACATCCATCCATCCAACATCCATCCAACATCCATCCAACATCCAACATCCATCCAACATCCATCCAATCCATCCAACATCCATCCAACATCCAACATCCATCCAACATCCATCCAACATCCAACATCCATCCACATCCAACATCCATCCAACATCCATCCAACATCCAACCAACATCCATCCAACATCCATCCAACATCCATCCAACATCCATCCAACATCCATCCAACAACCATCCAACATCCAACATCCCATCCAACATCCATCCAACATCCATCCAACATCCATCCAACATCCATCCAACATCCATCCAACATCCAACATCCATCCAACATCCATCCATCCATCCAACATCCATCCAACATCCATCCAACATCCATCCAACAACCATCCAACATCCATCCAACATCCAACATCCATCCAAACATCCATCCAACAACCATCCAACATCCATCCAACATCCATCCAACATCCATCCAACATCCAACATCCATCCAACATCCATCCAACATCCATCCAACATCCATCCAACATCCATCCAACATCCATCCAACATCCAACATCCATCCAACATCCATCCAACATCCATCCAACAACCATCCAACATCCATCCAACATCCAACATCCATCCAACATCCATCCAACATCCATCCAACATCCATCCAACATCCATCCAACATCCATCCAACATCCAACCAACATCCATCCAACATCCATCCAACATCCATCCAACATCCATCCAACATCCATCCAACAACCATCCAACATCCATCCAACATCCAACATCCATCCAACATCCATCCAACATCCATCCAACATCCATCCAACATCCATCCAACATCCAACCAACATCCATCCAACATCCATCCAACATCCATCCAACATCCATCCAACATCCATCCAACATCCAACATCCATCCAACATCCATCCAACATCCAACATCCATCCAACATCCATCCAACATCCATCCAACATCCATCCAACATCCAACATCCATCCAACATCCATCCATCCAACATCCATCCAACATCCAACATCCATCCAACATCCAACATCCATCCAACATCCATCCAACATCCATCCAACATCCATCCAACATCCATCCAACATCCAACATCCATCCAACATCCATCCAACATCCATCCGACATCCATCCAACTTCCATCCAACATCCATCCAACATCCAACATCCATCCAACATCCATCCAACATCCAACATCCATCCAACATCCATCCAACATCCATCCAACATCCATCCAACATCCAACATCCATCCAACATCCAACATCCATCCAACATCCAACATCCATCCAACATCCAACATCCATCCAACATCCATCCAACATCCAACATCCATCCAACATCCATCCAACATCCAACATCCATCCAACATCCATCCAACATCCATCCAACATCCATCTGACAACCATCCTATAAATCTGACCCAGTCTGGATGATGGATATTCTACTAAAAATGCTAAAATTGGATCAATAATGTTATTTTAATGGTGGTCTTACTAATGCAGCGAAGTTGTTGCTGCTTTTCCGTTGTTTCCTTTTATTCTAACAAGTTTGTTTGTGTTTCATTTGGATTGAATAAATTACATTATTTAAAGCTTTCAATCATTAAACATGTTTTGTTTTTTTTTGCCTCGCAAATGATTCGATTCAATTAAAGGGTAAACCTTTAATTTGTGCCACAGTAAGTTATGCAGTGTCTGAAGAAGATAAAGCCAGAAAGAAACATGACTAATGGTCACTTAAAGGAGCTGCTGATTAATTAGCTCTATCTGTCTTTGTAATGACTATGCTGCAGGAGCAGCGCTTTAATAATTTTATTACAGAGAATTATTACTTCTCTTCATGTTACTCTAAAAGTCAAATGACTTCTGCTGGTATTTATTTCTGTTCAGATGAATTTCCCTGTTTCCTTATTTTCATCTGTAACAATTTAGATCAGTTTTCTCCTTCTTCTTCGGACGTGTAAAATTACATCACTTTTAAAAATGTTTTATTATTATTATTTCTTCCAGTCCCTTATATTAAATGTCATAATATCAAAAATAACCAGAAAAAAATACAAAATGTTGTTCTCCTAGTTTATAGCATCATTTTGGTCAAAAGCTACTTTGTTTTTTTTAATGTTACTGATGTTATAGTTTTCCTCGGGGAACCACACAGCTTCTTTATTCCAACTCTGACTGAATGTGTGCAGCTGCAGCTTGCTGTTTCTTCATTTAAACTGTGCTTTTATTGTGAAAAGCCTGAGCAGATGGTCTGACTGGTTAGAGCACAGCCTCGTCTTTTCTACTCATCGCCTGTCACTCATCCTCACTGCTCTTCTCTCAGTCCACCACTTCGTTCAGTGAATCAGGAGCTTCCCTTCACCGGCCGCGCCCTCCGACTAAAAGGGATATTGAGTTTAGTGAGGATGAAGAGGGGGAGTATGAGGAAGAGGAGGAGGAAGAAGAGGAGGAGGAGGAGCTGGAAGTTAAAAGGGGGAAGGTACCGAGTAGTGTGGTGGTTTGTAGGCTATGTAGTCAGACAGTTTGTGTGTGATTGTGGTTCGTGTTGTTGAATACAGTCAAGTTAAAAAATTAGGACGCCCATTAAATATTTAGTTCTTTAAGAAATATTGATGTTATCACTAAGAAAACAAAGTGATTTTATTGTAAACAATATCAAGATAATTCTTTTAGACTATTTCTATTCCATAAAACAGTTCATTTTATGTTCTTTAGAACCTCTTTAAATCCCTACCGACACTCATAAACCAGACAGCTTTTTGAATCTTACCACTTTCAGTTTAGGAGTGAGGAGCACCAAGCTCGATGTTTCTGGTTTTTAACGGGGCAAGCCTCCTTCAAACTGCTGTGATACACCTGCTGTGACACACCTGTGTGTGATTGCAGTCATTTTAGGACAGAGTAAACATGGTTTGTCCTAATTTATGACCTGACAGAAATTGCTTCTAGCAAAAAAACCCAAAACAAAACATTTTTGTCTACTTTTTATTCATGTCATAAATATATTTTCGGTCCGCCATAGAGTACAGAGTGTCCTAATTTACTCACATGACTGTATGCGTATTTACACATTTTGAATTAGAAAGGTGATATTTACTTTTATTGGTCAGAATCTGATTGTTGTTCAGGCTTTGGAGGCTTGAATTATTACCAGCTGGAGAAAAATATTCAACATGGAACCATTCATTCTGTCCATCATTGCTTCTGTTTAGAAACCAGTAGCTCTTCCCAAGACTAGACAAAATATGAGCAGTGATGAAGAGGAAGAAGAAGAGGAAGAGGAAGAAGAAGATAATTATGACATAGAAGAGGAGGAGGAGGAGGAAGATGATGAAAATGAAAAGTTCAAAATGAAAAAAATGACATCTGAAGAGCAAAAGCTAGAAAAGATCAGAGCTTTGCCGACTAAACCATCAGGAGTAAAAACAGAGGAGAGGAAAGTGGAGTCTAAAGGGAGGAGAGCCAAGGAGAAGGTACATGGAGGCCAGTGGTTGTTTGGGTCCTGGATCCTCTCACGTAGTAACTCTAGTCAACAGCAGAACTGTAGCGCTGGACCCGTGTGGACTGCAGTGTGTTGTTAATTGCTGATTGTGATTTGTTGTTAGTGTGTAGGTTGTGTGTTGTGCAGTAACAGATGCACTGTGTGGTCTGTGTTAGTTGAGGCGTGAGACGTTTTCACCCTGTGACAGCCTCTGTGTTTAGAGAAATGTTTCAACGTTATATTTGTTTTAATTGAAACTGAAAGCAACAATTCTCTAATTATTTCAAAATGGCGTTCATGTTAATCCAGTTGTTTATAACATTTCTTTATCGTGACTGTTTATGGCCGAAAGCACACAACTTGACTTTTCACGCTGCAACCAGACGTTTTAAACAGAAACCAGTAAACTCAACGCTGCTCAAACACAATATCTGTTTTATTCTTTCACTTTTTTCACATCATACTACTCAAAAAAAGTACACTACTGTTTTAGCAAGTGAAATATTTTGGTTTATATTTTTCCAACAAGCAGATATGTTTCACTTCGGAAAGATGGAGAAGCTGTTGCTGGGAATCGTCAGAGTGTTTTGGGATCAGCTTGGATGCAGCAACTGCAACATTTGAAAACCTTTTGTCCTTTGAAGGCTTATAATACAAAATATATTACTTGCATTTGATAATTGTTTTTCAAGTTGAAGAAATTTAATCACCCATTTATATTGTATAATATTTGACAGTAGATTTTAGGTTTTTAAATCTGATACAGCAGAAAAAAAGATGCAGTTTGAAACACTTGTTTTGATGTTGCGTAATAAGCATCACTCAGAAGCATCTACACAAATATCCTCTCTTGGGATTAGCAGTGTCACACAGGATTAGCCGTTTTTAAGATGCACAATTGAATGTTTAGGAACTGAGAGTGTTTAGTGTGGTAGCCACATCTCATCTCAGAGTTTCTGCCTGTCAGCACACAGTGAGCTTCTATTCTCCTTTTACCCCTGTGCTGCTGGAACGCCCTGAGGACTTTACACAGAAATAACCCCACCTCAGTTCTGTGTTTACCCCAGTTTCTAACAGACTGCCAGACTCTCTTTATTCATTAATGTCTGCCTGTCTCCCTCCTGCAGACCCTTTCAGTTAGTCAACCTAATTATGGCTCTAAAATTGTATTTCTGTCTTGGCTGCAAATGTCGAGTCTTACTGGAATATTTATGTGTCATCTTGGAACTTGTTTGTTCTTCATTTAACCTCTGAGTAACATCCAGCTCACAGCAGCTTAGCAGCTCTACCATAATGGCCTCAGAATATTATTCTGCCTTTTCTCTCCACCTTTATCTGTGCTGTGTTTACGTCATCCTCCTTTTCTCCTCAGCTACAGGCTCCCAGTGTGAAAGGCTTTGATTTTGCCAAACTCCATCTTGGCCAGCAGAGTAAAGATGATGTCATGGTGATCCAGGAGCCCGCCCTGCCAGGCTCTGGCTCTGCTCCTCTCACTCAGTCCATTAAAGATGGCCTCAGTCCATCTGAGAACGGCGAGGTCCCCACGCCCAAATCCAAAACCTCCGCCTCCTCCACCAAGGCGTCCCGCGGCGGCCGGAGGCGAGAAAGGTCAGAACTACTGCAGGGAATCTGCCTGACTGCAGACAAACGTTTTCTTAAACGTTGTCTGAGCTGCAGATTCAGGTTTTAGCAACAAATAAACAAAGAAAATATTCTGCAGCTTAATTAGTACAATTATCTGTTTTGGATCTACAAAGAATAAGAGATTTTTGTAAATGAAATTACAAGAATTTTATTAATTCATTCTGGTAATATTATGACTTTATTCGTTGATTATTTCCACTTTATTGTTGTACGACTGTATTTCTGTTTTACTGCATTTTGACTTGTTGGCGGTCCTTCCTGGCTCTTCCTGGAAGACGTTGTTTTTTGATACTGCATGACGCTGGAGCACATTGGTGTGGCTTGTATTATTCATGTAAGTGTGTCTGTGTGTGTTTTCTGGGCAGGATCTCCCCATCAGACGGTGACTCAGTGGTGAGTGACCACTCCAGTGAACGGGAACCCACTGAGGAGAAGCCGAGAGCCCACGCCCCGCCCAGCGACAGCAAGCAGACCCGTAAGGCCCCCATCAATGTTTTAAATGGCATGTGGCCATGGCAATGCTTCTCCAAACATGGAGGAGGAACAAGTAGGGGAGGGGGATGGACGGGAAAATGAGCTGAGATAAGCAGATGAAGAAAGAGCAGGAAAGATGTTGTATGTTTATGTTTGTGGTGTAAAAGGGTTCAGAGCAGGAATGGGGAGGGGAAACCCAAAGTGGCTGAATTTACTTTATCTGACAGCTTGTTGACTGAATCAAGCTTGCTTTGTCAGGCAGGGTGTGTCTTTGGGAGCCAGACTCCGTCACACACACACTGCAGGCTGAATCATTCACACAGGAATACTCACTGTGTTGTTACTGCTAAGATCGAGCTCCACTGTGTTTGTAATTAGAAGGTGTGTGAAGCTCATGTGCGACGTCTTTGTTTTGGTTCCGTCAGTCTGTAATCAGATTGTTTCCTGCTCCTCCGAACAACAGCTTTTGTTTTTAAAAAAATCAGAGACAAAGAAAATATTTTATCAATCCTCCACCAATCAATCAATTACCTTCAGGGACAATTATTGCCTTGCATAACGCTGTAACATACAGGCATAAGATTTCAGGTTATTTAAGATCTTTAAGAAACATTGAACCTCAAAAATATATATATTTTTTTCTTTTATCTATTTATCAAATGAGGCTTTATTCTGTCTTTTGTTCTTCTGTGTCATATCTGACTTTAGGTTTTTATCAAAGTGATCTTTAACTTTGTTTTTCCTTATTTATTTGATCTCATTAAGACTCTTTCTCTTTTCCATCATGGTTTACAGGCAAGAATAGAATTGGTAAGATTTTCTGTGTTTCCCCCATGGAGCTCAGGCTTGACCTCCAGCAGCTGTCTGTGTGTTGCCTGTTTGTTTCTTTAGTTGTTTTTGTGCTCTGTTTGTTCTCACCACTGTCTGCTGAGCTGTCAGTCACTGCGCAGATACAATAGACCAGAAGAAAAAGGTTAACGCTGTTATCTGAAGGAAAGTTTAGCTTTTGCAGATGGAGATCCATCTACAAAAGCTAGAGGGAATGTTCATTGTAACATTCACTCAACATTTATTTTTTAGAAAATAATGCTTTAAATATAGTTTTGTCAGTTTAATAGAAAGCTCACAACTGTGTCTGAAGCGTCTGTTCCCTAGTTTCAATCAATATTTGTAGATTAGCAATAGCAGTTAGTATCCCTGTGCTCCATAGGGTTATATTTCCCCTCCTTTCTTTCTGCAGGACCACCACCTATGAATGGTGCTGCAAATGAGCAGCTGTCGTCAGCTTCCATCTTTGAACATGTCGACAGGATGTCTCGCACCACAGATGTGAGCCGAAGACTTCCCAACAAAGTCCAGCTTATCGCCATGCAGCCAATGCCTGTCCCACCACTGCACAGCCCACCCAACAACGGCAAACTGTCTGACACCAACCAAATGAACAAGGAGGTGAAATTCATCTTGATGGACAGAAAGATCCACCTGCCTAAGACCCCACCTACCTACCTACCTACCCACATATCCTACCCACCCACCCACCTACCTACCTACCCACATATCCTACTTACCCACCCACCCACCCACCTACCTACCTACCCACCTACCTACGTACCTACCTACCTACCCACCTACCTACCCACCTACCCACCCACCTACCTACCTACTCACCTACCGACCCACCTACGTACCTACCTACCTACCTACCTACCTACCTACCTACCTACCTACCTACCTACCTACCTACCTACCTACCTACCTACCTACCTACCTACCTACCTACCTACCTACCTACCAATGCATGGGACACTTTTTAATGAATGTTGAAAACCATGAATCATTTTCCATTTTGTGCTCATTTGTTTAGTTTTTTTCTCATAAAATCCCAGTAAGATTGATTAGAAATGTCTGTGTGGTTCTAAACTTCAGATCCAGGCAGCGTTGAGGCACAAGTCAGAGATTGAACATCATCGTAACAAGATTCGTCTGCGCGCCAAGAGGAAAGGTCATTATGATTTTCCCGCCATGGACGACATGATCGGCAGCCTTGGCGACGCAAAGGAGCAGGATCACATCTACCAGAAGGCACAGACTCAAATCAATAAGATTCTGGATCCAGATAATCCCGTTCCCGCCGTCTTTATGGATTCCAAGAAAAGGTTTGAGCTGATGTCTTTGATCAGTGATTGTGTCTGAAACCATAGTCTGATCCAGCTGGAGCAAGATGACTCTGCGTCATGTGGACTCTTGTCTGTTGGCTCCCCAGCGGTCGTGGGCGGCGCTCTCCAAAGCAGAGATTGAAGAATCAGCTGAATGGAGGCCTGATAGAAGCAGATAAAGACCACCTCATCACTGAAGACAGCGACGCCGTTTATAGGAAGTGCCCTGGGGTCAACAATGTGGCCTACGTGGTGAGAAATATCCATCACTAACGTCTGCTGAAGCATCTACTGACGCTCAAACACATGCATGTTAATATCTGGTGTTTTGATTCCAGTCGGACCCGGACCAAGGCCCCGGTTCCTCTCAGAGGAGCCCCTCCCCCACCGATGATGTCTTCCTCGGCCCAGCTTCCTCCCCTCCGGGCCACGTTCCCTTCCTGCCCCCGCAGCCCTCCATCGAGGAGGCGCGGCAGCAGATGCACTCGCTGCTGGACGACGCCTTTGCTCTGGTGTCGCCCACATCTCAGAGCAGCACGGCGGGCATCACTCTGCCCGGGGTCAACAGCAACCCCCAGGGCTGCAGCCCTCCAGGCCGGGGCCCCAGGGCCTGGGGCCCCTCCTACCAGCCTCCTTTTCCTGGTGTAAGTAGTCAGATGTTTATCAAAGGTTTAATCATGCTTCTATTCGTGTTGCATTATTTGACCAACTTTTAGTGATTATTGATATTTATGAATCTAAGCTTATCCTAAGTCTAGTGTTGGGGACATAATTGTTAATTGCAGGATTTGTACTTAAATAATCACAGTTAATTCCATTTTAAAAATATGCAATATTTTAAATTCAAAAAGCCTTTTTCCTGCTAAACTATTGAATTAACAGACATATGAGCTGAAACACAAAGATATTTCTTATATTTAATCTGTTATTCTGGTTCTTTAACTATCTGATTGGTGCAATTAATATTCTTTCCTCTCTTTATCGGGAATTCCTGATCAATTATGGATCAGGACACTGACATCAGCGTTAGCGTCTATGCTGCTGCTGCTACATGTTTAGCATTGAGATGCTATTTTAGGCTTGAATAGCTTCACGGATAAGCTGACTAGTTTTAGCACAACTTGAACACAACAGCAGTCTTTTCCAGGGTCCAATCAGATTGTTTTTTGTAGCAACAATTAATGTGAATCAACCAGACTAGATTCAGTCAGATGTAATAAACAGAAAGCAGAACTAGCATGAAGTTACGAGAATAGAGAGTCCTCTCTTACATGCTGAAGGTTTGGATATAGACATTTTTCAGAGTTTGTGTCTCTAGCACAAACCCACCACTGGATTAGAGCCTTCATTGCAACGTGTTTCCGTCTCTCCTTAAGCTCATGAACTCTTCTTCTGAAAATCCCAAAAAGTACCTGAAGCAGGTTTAAAAATGTTTAACAAATTTCAGAAAGTTATTTTGAACTTTTCCATTTCCATCAGGCTTTTCTAATGTGATACTTTAACCCACATAAAAAACATTGATGGAGAGACGGCTAAAGCTAAAGCCGTCTTCTACTCCAGACTCGGATTCAAGGTCCGAGTCTGGACCTTAAATCGTCATAACTTGTGTGATGATGTTATATTTAGGTATAAAAGTTGCACTGTCTATTCAGACCCTTATTTAAGAGTGCAACCAACCAAGCTCTAGCAGGCATGTCCTCTCCCTTTCATGTCCTTTTATTCACAACATGAAGCCTGCAGCTTCAGCTTAAGTCATTTCCTCTTTGCCAACTAATTAGTTAAGTATTCCTCCATCTGTTGGTCCCAGGGAGCGCTGCGGTGTGGCCCCATCAGCCACATAAGTTCACTCTTTAAGACCTGCAGCATTACAGTCTTTAAATGCTTCATCTGCATTTTGCCTCTCAAAGAAGGGAAAGTAAAGGAACCGCCTGAGACATTCTGTGAAATTATGCTGTATAAAAACAAGTGCCTTCATTAATTACTGCTGTAAGGTAAAGTCTGTGTTGGTGGTGCTTTATATTATTTTATGGATGGAACTGCTGAGAGACATGGTGTAGATATCCTGCTTTCAGATCATATTTAGGCTTAAAGACCAGAATGAGATAAAAGCTTTCATTGCCAACTAGAGTTACATGAGAAGGAGACATTTAGAGAAGTCGAGGCATGTGTGAGTGGCTGCTGGAAACCGAGCTGCTAATAAATCCCTCAAACTGAGTATTACACATCAAAGAAATGTAACTATCGCACAAAAATAGTCTGATTTAATCAAAAACATTGATTTCCTTTAAAAGAGTAAAACCATATTTCCTTTAGTGTAGAAAAGTTGTTAAATAACGTGTGATTAACTACATTTACTAATTTAGTTCAGTTTCTCTAACCAGAATAGTGGGTGAATTAGATCATATAAGCATTTAGAACATTTATGAATTACAGAAAATGTCCCCTCCCCAAAAAATCATTCATCAGTTTGAAGAACAAGAGATGAAACTGTTCCTTTATGTTCAGTCCATTAATTGCTAAGTGGAGTATACAGACTGAAAGATGCCACTTAGTGAAAGAACATCAGGCTCAGAGCAGTAATCATCCCAAAAATGCACAATGAAAATATACAGTTTGCATTTTAGATAAAAACAAAAAAAACATTTTCTCTGTAAATATGTTTTATCCAGAACATCCCAAGTGTCAGGTTTAGCTTCACCTGGTTCAAATTCTGTAATAAAGTCACTTTTATTTTTGCATTTCTAAATTCAACAGATCAGTTCTTCACTGTATAGATATTCAGTCAATAGAAAGCGTTGAGCTTTTCACATGTTGATGTTACTGTTGGCTGCAGATGCATCCTTTGCTATTCATGCTCAGTTGTTCACTGCAGGAACATCATGTTATTACATTTTAGGCAACAGACGTCTAGAAGAGTTTGGAGATCTATTTGGCCAGAGGCCCATCATGATCATCCCCATACTGCTGCATAATAAGCTTTACATTGTGTTGATCTCTCACATAAAACTCCAATAAGATCCACTCTAGTTTGTGGTTTTAACGTGATAAACAAGAAGTGTGAGCATCTTTTTGAGTTGCTCTTATGTTTCTGATAGTCTCTGGTTAGACGAGATTTTTCCGATGTTCCTAAATCTTTCACAGAAGCTGAACTGCATGAACAAGCAGGTTCACACCTGGCGACCGATTAGACCAGGGGACCCCGAAGTGGGTCCTCAAGGGCTGGTATCCTGCATGGTGTAGTTCTCTCCCTTGTTTAACACACCTGGATCAAATGATGGCTGGTTAGAAGGCCTAAGAAGAACATTGACATCCTGAAAAGGTTGTTGGTACCACCAGGGAGAGAACTGAAATGTGCAGGACCCAGAAAAGTTACTTTCTGGTTCAGCTTGCAGAATCCAAAATTAGTAAAGAAAATCTTCAACAAAATATTTTGGAAATGACATTTAGATCTGGTTTCATCGCCTTATTTGAATTTTCTACATCCTGTAGGCACCACAGAGCATTTTGAAGTAGTTTAAATCTACCTGAGATGTTTGTTTGCTCTCAGTTAACACATTTTCTTGTTTGTCTGCTCTAGAGATTCACTGAACTGGGGGTCTCCTCTCCTGCAATTCAAGGCCTAACCCCAAGGTGAGCAGTTCACCCATAAATCGATAAGTTTAACTTGGTCTGTGTTTTATGACACCAAAATGATGCCTGGTTGGATAGATCCAGTGGAATCTGCTCTCTGCTTCACCGGTTTGAATGTTTTGTTGTATCTGCAGAGCTGGCCCCTCATGAGCAATAAGAGAAGCACCATCTTTAATTTATGAGTTTAATGGATCAGATCTAACCAGGGATCATCAGCTACACAAACATCTGTTTGTAATTTTGGAAAATTGTATATGTATTTCATGTGAAAAGGGGTCTTGATTAGTTTCTAATAACTCATAACTTCTTTCACATGAAGTAAATTCACACCTTGGATGCTGTAAATGTGCGACTGAAGGATTTTCTGTGCTTCAGGCAGGGCCTTGGCTCCAGCTACCTGCCACCAGGAGAAGCATCAGGCCTCAGCGAGTCTCTCCAGCCGGACAGCTTGTTCTCCAGCAGGGGGCTTTACGCCAAAGAGCTGCCCTCGTCTGCCAGGCCGCGCCCGGTGGGGGGCACCACAGGTACTGGAGGGGGCAGGATGAAACCGACACATTTACACGCCTGCTGTCATGAATTACTGATGCTGTTCTACAGTTTCAACCTTTTAAAGTTTCGGTTTACATTTTAGAAAATGAACAAAGCAGAACTGATACTTAAAAATACAAATTTCACAGTTTCTGGAGAAAATATGTTTGAAAATATGTTTAAAAATGGATAATTATCATTATCCATTTTTATAATGATAATGAACAATTAGAATTTGTAACTACAGCTAATATTTCCTTTGGTGGAAATATTAGTTGTACATTCTCTTTAAAATGAAGAACTTATTTTAAACACGGTGTAAGATCTGTGATGCTGTGGGCCTGTTTTCCTTCCAGAGGCTCTGATAATGTTGCTAGAGGTAATTATTAAATATTATTATAAAATGTTTAATAAAATTATGATATGAAACATTTCCAATAAAACTCTGGTGACCTCTGGGAGCCAAAAATGTTCTTGTGGTTCTGACAAAATCTGTATTTGCTCCCTTTGAATGAAATGATTCAAATTAAATGACAGAATTTTCCAGTATGAGATTAAACGGCAATAAATTAAATTCACATTTTACACATTTTTATGCATTTTACAGATGGTTGCCAAGGGCGACAGTTAATGTGGCTGTGAGCAGTAACAGTTAACAGCTGCTTTAATTAAATCAGTTAAATAGTTTTGGGTTCAACATGGCGGAGTAACAGCTGGATGATCTCCTCCTGTTTCACTAATTTTACCAATTTCATAAATCCAGCATTAATGCAGTCATAAAGCTGCCCAGCTGGACGAGTTTCATCTCAGCGCTAAATTATTCAAGAGCTGACTTTATTCCAGCATCGCCTCGTGATGTAGGTAAATGTGTTTTGGCTCTCGGCGTCCTGAGTGAAGCGCTCGGCTGACCGGCTGCTCTCTGGACTCTGGGCTGCACGGAGCCGAGCTGCAGGCAGCGCCGCGGACCGGGTGTCGGGTGAACTGACTGTGCTGCGCTGTGTGTGTCTCCAGGCGCCCAGCTCCATCACCTCACACAGGTGGGCCTGTCCAGCCGCATGAACGGCTACCCAGCAGGCATCAGGGCAGCTCCCGGCCAGAACGGAGGCCTGGGCTGGAACCCCTACCACACCGACAACTTCTCCAGGCTGGAAGTTGAAAAAGAGGCAGTAAGTGATTTTTTTTTACTTCCTTTGTCAACTTAGAAATGTTTTCGCTTCAAATCGATACAGAAATTTGGGCTCAATAAAAACTTTGTGTAATACCTGCTTAACGGTTATATTCTCATTTTTACTTGTATTCAGATTTACTAAAACCATGGCTTTTCATTATATTTGTTTAGTTGGAAGTAAAACTCGACAGTTTTCTTTTATAAACTATTTGATGTGTAAATATTTGCTGGTTACCTTCAGTTTCTGTGACTTCTTGACCTTCTGTGACCTCCAGATGCACAGGAGTGGAAGTGGGGATCCCACGGCGCCCCCTGTCCACCTGGACACGGCGGCGGCGTACCTGTCGTCCCCCCCTCCCCTGGACACGTCGCCCCCCACACACTCCTCCGCCTCGCTGATCAAGGCCATCAGAGAGGAGCTGCTGCGTCTCTCCCAGAAGCAGGCGGCCGTGTCCGGCTACCACAGCTGAAGCTCTGGGCGCCTGATGATGCTTCCCATGGAAGCTCCTGTAGCTCCGCAGCAGAGGAACTGAAGCGGTGGTCCACCTCATCCTCAGACTCATTACAGGAAAAAAATGAACTGAGAGGAAGGGTTGTAAAATGGGACACGTGTTTCTGTCTCACTGATCAGGCTGGGATGAATCCAGCCGCTTCCACTGGAGAACCATCATTTCACTGTATTACTTCAGACTCAGTATTCTGTCATCTTACCTTCACAAACAGAAACACCCCATTTATAGAAATGTTTAACTGCCAGAGTCTAAATAAATCGAGAGCAAAACCTTCTCATTGTAATGAGACAAGATTATGTCTCATTTATAACAAGAAGGTTCCTTTTGAAACAAAAAGACCTTCCTGTTAAAAGCAGAGACTTGGAACAAGAAATGCTCTGGCGCCACTTTGATTCTCCCTCTCATGACACTATAATCTGAGAACTGCTTTTTTTGAAGGTGTCAACCATGAAAGTCAGTCACATTTTTTGCCTACATGCATAATTTTGTCCCCAATTTGATTCTGATTATTGTTGTTCTTAAAACACAACAGGATGAATGTTTCGCCAGTCCTTAAAGGAAATAGAAAGTTCCAAATATGCTGTTAAAACCTAGACATTTAATAATATTTATGACCATAATGAGTGGATGTAAACTCTACGACTCCAACCATCAGCAGCTCGTTTTTGTATTTCTGCCATGATTGAGCCTCGCCTGCCTTGACACTGTGATGCAGACATCAAGCAAGCCTGTCAGTGTGGCTTCCATACATGATAATACTCAACATTTCTTCCTCAATTATTGCAGTAAAAGCCATTTCTGTTCATTTTGATGATGATTTTTTCATGTTAAAGATCCATACCGTTTTATTTCTGTGATATCTAACCGACTGGTACTTTAATGGCCTTGGAAGGAACCTCCAAACTGGGCTGGTTTACTGTTTACTTGACATATGTATTAATGTATGTATTAAGTATTTGGCTGTAACTTGATGCACTGTTTGCAGACTACTCACTGCACCTCTGGTGTTTCAAAAAGAGCAAGTTTAAAAGTCGTGAGCTGTAAACTAGGACAGGCAACTTTTCTATGTTAACTATATATTGGACCATCAGCTTTTATTCTCACAGTATTTAAGGTTTGCTCTGCCTTTTTGTACTGTACTGTACTTTTTTTGTGCTTTATAAATTGCCTCATGTGATTATGTTCTTTGTTTTTTTTAGTTGTCAAAAATCTTACAAGATTGCATTTTTCACGAGCAACGCCCTGACATGTTCTACCCAGGGGGCTGAGGTAATTTATTGAAGTGAAATAAAAGATGGAAACGTGTATTTTGAAGCAGGAGTTGATGGTATGTTTGTGGTTTGTGCTTCAGCGTTGTGGATTTGACCCGCTGTGATGTTCTTTTTAAAGCTGGTTGAACGGAACAGAGCAGAACGTCTCAGCATGTCAACACTGTAAAAAACTGTTTCCACAGAAAGAAATTGTTATGTGGAAGCGTTTTATTGGAAAGCGCTTGAAAGGCAGGAACATTTGGTCGGTCATTGTGGTGCTGCAGCATCTGGTGGCAGCTCCATGTGCCTGATTCACAAACTCTGCCGCCACCTTCTGGTTTTATTCTGTAACTACATTTCCAAATTTTTCATTATTTGATTTTTCTCTTGTTTTTGTTGTTTATCTGTTGGCTGGTCCAACTTTACATCTGATTCTTGTTCCATGTTCATTGGTTAAATTTCCTTGGTTTTTGTGCATGCTGTAATTTGAAAAAAAAAATTAAAAACTTTAAAAAATGACAATATGTCACAGGAACAATTACAAATTCAGAATTACATCTGAGTTAATCCTTCAATTCACTATTTTAGATTCATTACACACTGGGAAAAAATCCATGTTTTTTTTTCCTGTCATTTTAGATGATTATGGTTTGCAGCTGAAGAAAACTCCAAATTGAAACAATAAGATTTTTTTTACGTCATAAAAGGATAGTTCATGCTTTACTAGTTGGTCATAATGAAAACTATTTATTGCGTTTTACAAAGAAAGATAAGCCACATAATGTTATTGTTTCTGAACTTATGTCTCTAAGAATGCCATTAGAAAGTTGAGTGGAAGAAAGAAGTGCTAGAAAATAGTTGAATAATCAAGTGAAGATGGACAACAGACACTCAGTGTTAAGCCACTCCTGAACCAGAGATGGCAGCAGATCTGGACTGGTACTTACTAGTTCAAAGTTTTTTTGGTTTTTCCAGACGACAGTAAAGTTTGGATTTAATTTTGAAATCCAGATTCTGGAGGAATCTGCTGGTTCTGGTCCACTGGGTTTTATCAAGTCTGAAGTTAGAGCAGATGTCAACCAGGAAGTTTTAGAGCTCATGTTTCTGTCTGTTGACAAACGTTATGAAGATCCTGATTTTATTTTCCAGCAGTACTGAAGTGCTGACCCTCACTGTTAAACGTACCGATATCTGTTATAATCACTACGGTATCACCAGAAAGCTGACCTGAACCACACAGAGAATCAATGGGTTGTTGACGCCACAGTCAAAACATCCAGATGACCTGAACACCAAGGAACCCGCTTCCTGAACCCCTCAGCAGAACCAAAACCCCACAATGCAAAGCAGCTCACTTTGGGTTTTCACGAGTCATTAGCATCAAACTTCAGAAAATGAAGCACCTATCCCTCCACGTTTAGGCAATGTTTATTTTAAGTTTCACTTTTTAGTGAAATCAACTTTTTGGAGATATTTTGCTGAGAAGCACCTGTAAGGTAGGTTTGGTAGTTACCAGAAACAGCCAGCAGGCGGCAGCAGAATACCGGAACATGGACTGCTGCTCTGGCTGTGTGCCAGCAGGGGGCCTGCTGCAGGTAACTGCTTTTATTGTCATAAAGCGGCAGCCTTAAAGTTCAACATTTAATTGTATGAATCAGTATTAGTAGTAAAATATAATGATTAGGGTGAAAATCACATTTTTGTTGTTGCCTGAAACAAGCTGCTTTTTCTCCTCAAAATAAAACCCAAAGTTAGAAAATCCATAACTATTATCTGTAGTAAGATATGGGTTGGTTTCAGACACTTGTGTTTTATTCCATCACTGGACCTCAAGCACCTAAAGGCCCGTCTAATCAGTTTAAAATGTCTCCACAGGGGGGCGCTCTCTGCAGGCCAGGCGGCATTAAACTACACTGGTACAGTTTATTGTATTTCTCTTACACAAAATGTGAATTTTGTTTATATTTGGTGAACCAAAAACAGCTGAAATTGCACCTTCTCCGTTATTCCAGACAAACTTCTAGTCAATTTCACTTCATGTGCAGATTAAAGTGAAATTAAGCTGCACCTAAAGTTACGTTCTGAATTTCTCATTCTGAGGTTTTCTATGTTTTGTTTTGCTGCTGTAAGTTTATTCTTGATTAAAAAGTCTATCCTTCTAAAACAAGATGCACTTGCATGTGAGCTGACATCACATAAGATAACATCAAAAACTGAAACTCAGACATGGTTTATTCCACACACAGTTATACTGCAAATATTTAGTTATGTTAATTTAGATTAACATTAAGTCTTTTTGAAAATGTTTTTATTAAATTATAACAATATTAAAGGGGTTTATAAATACAAACATACATGCACTCTATAGTGTATCTTGGGCTCCTTATGCATGAATTATTGCATCAGTGCAACAGTTCATAATTCCTCCACTGCAAAATGTGCCAACCAGTCAAGTGCATGATGATAAAAGCGGGTTATGATACTTTTGTCAGTACAGACAGGTACATTTTCTGTGGCATTTTTCCTTCCACTCAATTTCTGGTCCATATGCTAAGCTGCAAACATCTGGCTTCTTTAACAATGACATTTGTGGCTTATTGTGGCTACTTCTTCTGTGTTGTTTTAAGTTCTCTTAGAGTGAATGAAAACCCAAAATTATGTTTCTAAGCCACAGAGTGACTTGGAGTGATCATCATCAACTCCAACTGTTACCAAACACATTGCCTCTTCTTACAATCAGGCTGTAAAACATTATGGATAAAAAGCCGATCTGCTGTCATCATTATATGAAGAAATGAGCTTTGATATCTTTATTTTTGCTTTTTTAAAGTGTTGCATAAAAGCATCAGTCATGTATCACCTGAGCTGTTAGAATCATCACAAATCATAAAATAGTTTTTCTCTGGACAACTGTTGGTATTTCTGAATCAGTAGTTTGGAATTGATTATCATCTGATTTTAAGATCATAACTGACATCAAAATGATCATTTCAAAGGTTGAGGATTGACCAAAGATTAAGCAGAATTGGATTTGCATTTAAACATTGTAATAGTTTTAAGTACATTGTTTAACATCTGTTTTTTATTCTAACTTATCTCTTTGTATGTGACCCTATTAAATAAACAATATTCCATTATTATTCAGAAATACTATGAATAAAAGCTGAGATGTGTAATGAATGCATGTTTTCCTGCAGTCTGGTCCTGCTCTGTGGGGTCTCCACCTCCACTCCTCTTCCTGAGACATAATCCCGTCTGCATGTCGTCCAGCAGCAACAGGAGTTAATCTGGATCATGATGGTAATTAGCGCCTGGGTGTCCGGCCCGTCAGCGGCAGGGAGGAGTCAGAGCGGCTGACCTTGGAGAGAAGCGGGGAGGGAGGGAGGAGAAGGAGGCAGATCGCGGCGGTAGCAGCTCCCTGACAGAGTCCCGTCTCTTTCTGTCCGTTTCTGCAGCTGCTCTCGCTTTCAGGGAGGAAGAGGATCAGCGGGACGGAAAGCCCCTGACGGATGACAGGAGAGGATTTCTGTCTGTCCTCGGCACAGATCGGAGAAGGAGCCGAGCACCGCATTGCCATTCACTGTGAGTGTGTGTGTGTGTGTGTGTGTGTGTGTGTGTGTGTGTGTGTGTGTGTGTGTGTGTGTGTGTGTGTGTGTGTGTTTATGTGAGGGTCTCTGTTGCAATCAGAGACACAGCGCAGGAATTTCTGGGATGAGTTTCTCAATCTTTGCTTTGGTAACCAGGCTCCCTGAGGACTGACTGCACTTGATGCAGTCTATCTGCTGACGTCTTGGGGTTGTTTACATCACAGGTACTGTTCCTTTAACTAGACAGCCAGGAAAAAGGAGCATTTCTTTGACAGCCTATTGGTGGATGGATGCATTTGTTGCGGTGGTGTTGCTGGAGGAGGAGGATGTGCTTCTCCTTGTTTACCGCTGGAGCTTTTTGCAGTTATGCAAGTGTCTTGCATATCATCCAGGATGTGTTCAAGGCTGCAGGGTTGGTTAGTTGGTTGGTCGGTTAGTTGGTTGGTCGGTTAGTTGGTTGGTTGGTTGCAACACACTGCAGCATCCATGCATCTTCTGCAGTCTGTAGCTCAGGAGCCAACTGGCACTGTTTCCACTGTTTAAAGCTCTTTTTGCTGTCAGTCACTGGGGATGTTTGGAGCTGGAAAAGAGGTAAAGATATGTGCTTTGAAGAGAATAAAATACATTAAAAGCAACATTTAGGTGGGTTAAATAGAAAGAAACCAACAAAGAACAAGGGGAAGCTGCAGTTAATGTTTTCAGTCCTGATTTAAAGAAGCTAACAGTTTACATGTTTCAAGTTTTCAGTTTGTTCCACTGAGGAACCAGGAACTCTCAGTGTGGAGCACCACTAGCACCAACCCTAAAGCAGGAACTGCAGATATGAGGTAACTAATGTGCTAATCTAACATGGTGTTTAGCAGATGCTAATGCTAAAGCGCTAGAAATTTGAAGAATTCTTAAAAGAACTTAAACACGGATGTCAAAGTTTATACAACTCAAAGTTTATAAAAAAGTCAAATATAATTTATATGTATAAATTAAAGGGTAACTTAGAGTGATAAACGTTTTCAAAGTTAGCTAAAGCACTAAAGAGCTAACTTAACTCAGCTTTTAGCTTTTTGGTGTATTAGCAGAAATGCGCCACACTGCAGATTCTCCTGGTTTGATTCTGGTTCTGATGAAAAGTGATCTCTCATTTAACATGTTAGAGGTGATGACTCATTTTCACGGTGTCGGTCAGGACTCAGGCATCTTTTTAAGATATTATTGTGAACTAGATGAATAATTTGTTGTACTTGAATGTTAAATTCATATCAGTTATGTTAGGTTCTTCTATTTGTGGGACCAGAACCAATGACTTCTGAAACTCTGATTCGTCTTCTGATGCAAATTATGAACAGACTTAGTCACTGACTCTAAGAGAGAGTGGTTATATTTTAATACTAAAATATAAAGTTTTGTGTCGTCAGTGTACAAGATGTTTTAGGACTGATTCTGTCTGATTCTGAATAAAAGTCTCCCGAGAATAGAGCCTTGAGGAACCCCACATGTAATCTTTGTCTTATTTATGTCAAAAAGCAGCTCTGGGAACACATGATATATTAAGATGTTTGTCATTTACAGCTGTTCCTGTCATTTGGTTAGAAACTTCACGGGAAAGCTCTGAAAATATGATTTTTTAAATCATATTGAGAACATTTGTTGGGAAGCCAGCATGTCAGTGATCTCTGCCGGGTTTTAAACTCCTTCCCAGCTGCTTCCAGTTATCCAGGTTATCCTTGCTCTGTAATTGGGTCATTTCCTAGTTTCGCTGTGTCACAGCGGCTGCAGGAAACACAGCAGGTTCAGGGAAGCTTGGATGTTTCTCTCTTTGTGGGAGCAGCACATAGAGCCAGCCTAAATCAGCTGCTTCAGATGCACAGTGACACTGTGGCCATCGGGTCAGGTAGCTCCGGCTCACACTCGCCCATCTCCTGTTTCCATCGGACCGCAAGGTCAAAGAAGCAGATCATCTGTTTCTCCTCCCTTCCTACCAGGCTCCACTGTAATCAGAGGACACAGAGTGATATTGTGTCCTGTGCTGTGCTGAGTAGGAGGTAACACTCGTGATGCATAAAGGGGGAGGTGAATAGCTGTCATTCATGACCAAGTGACCATTTGCTCAGCAGCTGGCCTCTGACTTCAGACACTGATCCGGCCTGTCAGCTGCTGCCAGTCATCTCCAAAGCGTTCCCCCTCCCCGTTCCCAGAGGACCGGACATGATAAGCATGTTTACCCTACCTTAAGAGCAGCATAGTTCAAAGTTCAAAGTAGAATTGCTGCTTCTTCACTTTGATTTTGATGAAAACTAGAATGTTTTCAGTACGTTTCAACCATCTTTTCCTGCAACGCAGCTGTTCATTTGTAGGTAGAACATTTTTCTCAGATCATCTCCCGCTCATGCTTTGAGCATAGACAGCAACACAAATAACAATTCTAGGTTTACACCAACTGTTGAACCGACCCCAGTGTCTTTAGCTTTGAGAGGTCGGCTGATGCTTGCTTGAGAAACGGATCCTGAAGATCAGCCACTGCCCCGTTTGCTCTGCTGTGAGCGAGAGCTGACTGACAGCCCACCCGCCCACTGCGTCACGCCTGTACGTGTGTGGGTAACAACAATCACCCCTTTGTCGCTAACTAATTGACTTTGTTGCTATATTTAGCAAATTTTCAGAGAAAGAAAATCAGTGTCAGCCAAAACTGAAAAACTGCAATCAATGAATCTCAGCCATGTTCATGTCGATCCCTCCCAACTACACAAAATTCACATTTGGTACATTTTTGTACATTTTGTACTTAATTTTGGTTTCCACTGCTTCCAAAAACAACCCAAGCTGCTGGAAAAGACGAATGTTTTGTTGTTGATTCATCATCCAGAAACCACTTTCTGCAATCTTGTTGGACGTGTAGGAGGCTCCACTTCTGCTTTTCAAAGATATACAGTTGGATAATTGTGCATCTCTGCAGCCATTTTCATGTGCGAGTGTAAACGATGCATTTGGGGGTGTGGCCAGCAGCAGCTTAATTGGATTTAAAGAAACAGAGGCCCTAAAACAGCTCAGATTATTCATAACTGAGCAGAAAACCTCATTATTAAGAATGATATTGTGTAAAAAATGTAAGGAACATGTTTTATACAGAGGTATCCTAATCTGTTGAAACATAATGAAGCGCCTTTAAACCACAAAGTTCAACAAATTTGATTGAGATTTTATATACAAGACCAATGCAAACAAGTGCATAACTATAATTTTAGAATAAGATGAACTTTAGTCTCAAACTTTAGTGCATCTTCATTGGATTTGACAAGACAAACCAGCACATAGCAGCTCATTGTAATAAATATAATAAATATGTTCTGTTTGTTCATGTTGGATCAAATCCTGGACAGAACTTTCACTCCATGTTTGATCGGCAGTGGAAGCTTTTCCTGCTGCAGCACACAGCGTTGTCCCTGCGATTCCTTCAAGCAGCGTGCGAACACGCCATAAATCACAGAACATGCATCGGTATGCAATGGCATCCATTAAACAGCTACAGGCTGGATTATAACTTCCTGAACACAGAAACACAACCAGTGACTTTTATTTAGCCACTTTATTTAAAAATAAACTCCCGTCTGTGACTGACTGATATAAAAATCAGGTTTTGCTGAGCATTTTGCTGCTGCTGTTTGCTTCCTGTTCCTCCTGATGAGGGAGATGCAGTAGAGCTGAGCTCATCAGCAGACATCAGCGTAATAAAAAAAAAGGCGCTGTGCTCAGCATCCAGCCAAGGACAAGTGGGTGAAAAGACGACCAGGGAAGCAAAGTTTCAAAATCCCATGAAGAAAATAACGTCTTTCCAGATCTGTTGAGTGAGACGTTGATAGGAATGTACAGTAGCTCCACATTCAAAAATCAGTTGTTTACAGTGCAGTCACTGTGTAATTCAGCTGTGCACTTTATTTTATTCATTAAAATCTGATTCTATAGAAAGAACAATGAGACATTCAACAGTAAATGAGTTTTAGTACAAAATGCACAGATCAGATCAACACAGATCTCCTCTGTTTGTTGTCCAACCTGCACAGAGGTTCACTAAATAAACCAGTCAATTCTGATTAATTAGTTACTCTTTCACCTTCTTTCTTTTATTTGTATTCTTAGACATATGTTTTAGGGGAGTTTGTGAAGAATGGTTGAAGGAGTTTTTAGAGCTTAAAATTTTAAGGACACAGAAATAAAGGTAGGAGTTCTCAGAATTATGAATACATGACTTAAATTGCACAATTATTATAAGAATATGAAATGAAAATATGCCAGGAATCACGATAAGGCATAGATAGATATAAGCTCAATCTAAAACATTTGAAACACAAAAGTCATATTTTTGTGGTGCTGTTTGTAAAGTTATACCGTCAAACATCAACAGTAACAATTTGGGTTTTTCAGCTGTAATAAGTAATGAAAGTGGGGGTTTGTTTTTCAGTCATATTTTCACCATGTTAATCGTTGATTTATAAATGTCACAATTTTAAACTAAATATTTAATTAGCAAGTTAAATAAGCTAATATTTAATTTACAAACACAATTCTAGGCTTCAAATTAAATATGAAGCTAATTACTTGACAATTTTTTTTGCTCCAAACTATATTTACAGTTAAATAATCTAAATATTTAATTTGAATATGTGCTGACCAAATATTTAGATTACTTAGCTTGCTAACTTAATATTGAACTTGAAGCTAAATAACATTTGGATAATTCAAATGTAATGATTCACATCCACAGAGAAGCTGCTGCTCTGCTGAGCTCAAAGCAGTTTGGCTGAAAAAATGGGTTAAATTTTGACCCAATTAATGCATGAAGATACTTTCTCTATAAATGAGACATCCTGTAGCAGTCAGTGCTAAGTATTGAATATCAGTCGGTAATCCTGTTTGGTACTGGTTCCCTGTGCCGTTTAAAGTTATTTCATTCCATGGTGTAGTTTGTGTTGATTTCTCTGAACGTCTGGATTACTTCGGTTTACACTGACATCATCTGGGGTTGAAAACATTGACGTGGTTTCTCCGCTGTAACTTCCAAAGGATGGGTGGAAGGAAAACTCTGGGAAGTTGATTCACCCTTTCCCTCTGTTAGTCTGTCATGATGCTCTTCCGGCGCTGGAGGAGTTGAGTCAGGAGCGGCGGATTGGCTCCTGATGATTGAGAACGGCTCTGAACGTAGGTCAGGCTCTGAACGTAGGTCAGGCTCTGAACGTAGGTCAGGCTCTGAACGTAGGTCAGGCTCTGAACGTAGGTCAGGCTCTGAACGTAGGTCAGGCTCTGAACGTAGGTCAGGCTCTGAACGTAGGTCAGGCTCTGAACGTAGGTCAGGCTCTGAACGTAGGTCAGGCTCTGAGGGGCACAACAGTAGGTATCCTACTGTTGGTTTGATTGTGAGCGGACATATGGTCTCCATCTGACATCTGTATCAGGTTTCTAACCATGTCACGTCCACCAGTACAACCAGCAGAGCAGCTACACAAGCTAAAACCATTAGCAGTGTCAGTGGCTTCATGTCGACATATGAGAGCAGTTATGCATGTCAGTGAAACTAAACTGAACAAGGACTTTTCTATTCAAGCAAAGCTCACACTGCAAAACCACCAAACATTCCCACATATTTTTTATGCCTCGTTTTTAGTGCAAATATCAAAGTATCCTTAAAATAAGCCAAAACTAACTTGTAACTATCTTTCAGCAAGATATGAGTCTGTTTCAAGTAAATAATTCCTTATTATTGGTGAAAAATACTACTTCCAAAATCACTTCTAACAGGAAAATTTGCACGTTATCAGTGAAATAATCTGCCAATGGAATTAGTATTTTTCTTATTTATATTTTGCTGATGAGTTACTTTTTAGTTGGTTTTGTCTTAATTCAAATGCAGTAAGACATTTGCAACAGAAAAGAGACAGAAATATCTGGTTGGATTGTTTTTTGCAGTGCATGTGTTGTGATTTGGGGAGCAGCCATGAATGTCAGTAGATCTCAGATGTGATGATTCTGTTTTCCAGTGAATCTGTGTTTTTCACAGTAACTTGCTCCAGATGTGGGCGACATTTGATTAGACAGATGCTGAACTGGAGCATAGATGAAAAATGTGACTCTTTGGAGGAAAATTAAACACTGATAAAATAAACAATGTGGCCCAGCTGGTGGATGTTTTTCACGTCGTATTTTCAATTCATAACAGACTGAGCCATTCAGCATCAGCATCAGTTGGTAGATCTTGACAAAGAGCCTCCTGTTAGCTTGGCGACGGATTTCTGACCAGATCTGATGGGAAACTGATGATATCTCAGGAGCTGTGGTGACTTTGAGGTCTAAAGATTTATTTCTAATGCCAAAATGAGACCTCAAACAAATTCTTGTTATTTGAAGTCATTTATAACTGATTGTGGTGAACTTTGCTCATAAGCAGTGATGGGTTCAGGTATGTGTTTACCATTTCTCACAGTCACAACTTTACATCAAAAAGTTGAGCTTTTTAGTGGGTTCATTTTCCTATTCATTATTCTATCCATTCATTTATAAATGGCAATGTCCAACTAAATATTTAGTTTGAAAACTAAATACTTATTTAGAGGATAAATATATTTTTTAACCAACTAAATAATTTTCTCAGAGCTAGCTAAGTATTTAGCTTCAAAATGTTTGCTAACTGAATATTTAGCTTGCTCACTAAATATTTGGTTATCAAACTAAATATTTATTTTGAAGGTAAATATTTATTTAATAAATTAAATATTTAGCTCCAAACTAAATATTTACTTAAGCAAAATTTTTACCTTCAATCTAAATATTCTTAGTAAGATAAATATTTAGCTTCAAATCAAATATTTAGTTTGAAGTTATATATAGAGATCATAACTTGCTAAATATAACTAAATAAATATGCAGCTTTTAAACAAAAATATTTTTCTAACTAAATATTTAGTTCACTAATTAAATATTTAGTTTGAAACTTTAATGTTAATAAATGATTAAATAATATGGTGAAAATATGACTTATAAATGAAAGCTCATGGTTTTCTCTTATGTAAGACAAAATAACCCAAATTAATTTTCCACTGTAAGTTTACAAACGGCTCCTCATACATCCTCCAGCCACTGTAACTCATCATTGTGGTTTCTAGACAGATAAATGAGTGTCTTTGAGCATAAAGTAGTGAAGCAGAGAGCAAAGCGCTGCGACTCGCAGGGCGAGAAGGTCGAAAACATGAGACGGCGACTCTGAACTGCGAAGAGCTGAAGGAGCAAGTTGGACACAACAACACCAACACAGGCCAGGGGTCAGCGGGGGGATGGCAGCAGGTCAGATACGGAGGGCAGAGCTTCATAAATAGATGCAACACACAATCAGACGTGACACTTTCATGCATAGAGATGGAGCAGAGACAAGCCGGGTGGAGGTTTCCTGGCCTTCACCTGTTCCTCTGCTTCTGGACTCAGCTGTCACACAACCAGCATGGAAACCAGGAGAGACTCCAGTCTGGAACCATTATCCATATGGAAAAATCCCCTTCAAACTGGGCCTGGACTTTGACTAGGCCCTCCTACCTAATTTCTCTGTTATTTCAGGATATTATACAAGGATTTCAGGAATCTTAAATGACTACCAGCTGGTGTGACAAATTGAAGAGCATTATTCTCATTTTCAATACGCACAAATACATTGGCCTTGTTTTAAGGTTAGAAATGCAGTTAAATCTTGAAGATAAAACTAACATTGTTTCAGTATGTTATTCTAAAATCAAAATAATAGAGATAAACATGAAAAATGTCGTGGAGACAAGACACACCTGAAAAAAATGATGCAGCAAGACAAGCACACAAAGCAAAAACACAAAATCTTTCCAAGTATTTCTGGCCGACTTTCTCGTATCACTACACTTGAAATAAGACAAAATGAGCATTTAAGCAACTTTTAAGCAAGATAAAGGAGTTTGTTTCCCTTAATTTCTGAATATTGATGGAAAAGTAGTTCCACCAGCAGATTATTTCACCAACAGCAAGACATTTATCCATGTTTTAAATGAAACAATCTGCCAGTGAAACCATTACTGTACTTAAAACAGGCTCCCATATCTTCTACTGAGATATTTTCACTATAAACCAGAACAGATGGTGAGATTTATCAGTGTAGCAGCAGAGGAAGCTGACGGTCATGTCTCAGTTGTGCTGAGAGGATTTATAGAGTCGTGACTGAATGTGAGATCAGAGCGGTCGGGTCAGACCTGGTGCGGCTCCCTGCTGGGCAGAGACCCGTCCTGATGCCCGACGCAGAACCGGGCATCGGGAGAACGGGTCGGGGCGAGCTTCATCCATCCTCATCATCCTCACCTGGAGCCTCTCTGGCTCTGGGAATCAACCTTCCTCTGAAACGTTTCCTGCCTGGAGCCATCCTGAGAAAGTCTGAGGCTCTGGACTCGGTTCTGGTTTGATTCATGCACTCGGGAGGTTTTCCCTCAGAAACATGAACTTTTTTCAGAAAAAAAACTCCTGTCCTTTTTGTGTTTGTTAGACCTGAAGGTACGACAAAGAGTCTGATTACCTGAGTGAAACCGGCTTGGTTCCACATCTGCTCCTGCTCAGTGCAGCGGCAGATCGGATGTGATGTCACACTGTGTGACAGAGTTTACTGTTTCTATGGTTAGCAATGAAGTGAAACCACTGGAAGGCCGACTACATGATTTACCTGAGGGTGTGTTATGCACACACTCCTCGCTGGGTGGGAAGATTATGATGTCGGTTCAGGCTGAAATTAACGCCGTTCTTTCTGAGTTCATGTCTGCATTCAGATTCAGACGCTGTGATTATCATCTGAGCTTCAGAAACCACGGCACTGAGCACTACAGTCTACAGTCAGGCTACAGTCTGTCCCGTAGTCTGCACAGACTGACTGAAAAGGCCCAGGATCTCAGAAAGTTAAAGGAGTTCAGTTTAGTTTTGATGAAGTTATAAAACCATCTGCATATAGAATCGCAGAGATCTTGGGTTTTGGGCACAGGATGGGCAAATGACTTTAAAGAATGAAAAACAAAGAAAACATCAAGACAAAAGCAGCTTTGTTGTCCTGAAAGATAGAGAAAATTTGATTTAAGTCTAGAAACCACAGTATCACATGTCATTTATTTAATTCATGCTTTGCTATAGTTGGTTCTCTTTGGTTTCCTCATATTTGTTTAGCGTGACTGAATCTGAACATTTCTCAGAGATGCAGCTTCACATGAAAGCGTGTGACATGCAGGACGGCCCACAGGGACAGGATCCTTGTTCTCCAAGCCATTGTGTTCTGGTCGTTCATCACAAACCCTCTTTGTGCCGGGCGGAGAACTCGGGTCACAATATTTGAACAGCTGCGCACTGTATGGTGTGTCTGGTTGTGTTGGTCTGTTGACACTCGGAGCAGGAATCCGTCTGATCACATGTGAGAATTTGCAGAGTGAACTGCTCAGCATGCAGAAAGGAAACACTTTACTGGAGCAGAAAATGATCAGTATATTGTGTTTTTATTGGTCATTGTGTACAGTCAAATAAGAGAATATTGAACTGATTCTGTTTCCTGTTCTTAGCTGATAGGAGTGCTAAGTGGCGTGGTTTCTGCTGCTGTAGTTCAGCTGCTTCAAGGCTCAACATGTTGCTCGTTCAGAGATGATGTGTTTTGTGTAGCTTGGTTGTAGTGAGTAGCTGTTTGAGCTGATTCTGTTTGAGTTTCGTCTGGAACCGCTCAGCCCATTTCCCTCTGACATCAGCAGGACGTTGATATCCACACTGCTGTCACTCACTGGATCATTTCTTTTTCACACAATTCTCAGTAAAACTGAGAAACTGCGGGCAAAAGTCCGTCACCAACAATCATGTCATGTTTAAAGTCATTTATTTAAATTACATCTCCTCCTCCCTCTGACATTCAGGTTGGTTAACCTGATGATGGTTAGAGGATCTAAACCCTTTCCTCTGAAAGAAAAAATGCCCTTATAGAAGTCACTTTGTTGCTCTCAGAACAGAACCAAACAGAACAGAACCAAACAGAACAGAACCAGAACAGAACCAGAATGCCATGTTCTGATTTCTGAGTAATGTCACAGTTTCCCAGAATTATACAGATCCATTCAATAAATGAGGAGATTATTGAAAGGTTCATTTCAGCAGCTTCATCTTTTAAGATGATTTTAGTGAAAATTAGAATAATTCACCACACTAATAAAAAAATATATTTTTAAAATTTGTGCGTAATAAAAATACCAACATAAAGGTTGTAATTTTTAATCTTAGCATATTCTAATTTCATGAACATTACTGTATTCCACTAGAGAACATTTCCAGGTTCCAGACGATATTGGAAAACCCGACAGGCCCATCATGTTGTTCTGTAAAACAGACATGTTTGTTTAAAAAGTTCAGTTTAAATGTGAGCTGAGATCTGAGACCTGAGTGACGGCTTTGAATCTGCCTCAGGAATTCATCAGGTGGATGAGTCATGTCTAATTGGACAGAGACCAGTTTGCTGTTACTGGACACCAGTAATGGGTTCTGTTGGGAGACGCGTCGACTGCATGTTGTCACTCGCTTCATTGACCTCAATCTGTCGACTTCTGCCCAGCATGAATTTAGATAGAAGTCTGGTTATTTTTACATTTCTGACCCAGGGATAAAAGTCCAGAAAGCATCAGTGAGGAATCATCAGTGAGGAAAAGCTTTAAACCAGGGGTGAGAAGCTTTTTAATGCTGGGCCATAAGATCAAGACTGTTTTTAAAGGGTTGATTGTGGGAGAATGTGTTGATAAAACTAAAATAACACCTTGACTTAATTTGGCAGGATACAGATACAACTGCTGATTTAGTTGATAAATAATATCTCAGCATGCAGCTCAAATTTGCCTAGAAGGGTTAGAAAACATCTGGAGGCCTGGATTTGGTCCCCGGACCTTGAGTTTGAAACCTGCTTTGAACCCATGTGCTTTAACATCCTGACAGGATGAGGCTTTCAGGAACGTGTCAGTGTGACTTTGTGTTTGTTGGTTGTTATAAATGCCGATGAGTCAGATGTGCATCTGTTCATGATGTTCTTTGCTCCCATTGTAAAGACAGAATGGCATTTTGTCTTCAGGCCGTCTCTGTTCTCAGGCTCACTGTCTGCAGAACGTGTCGTGTTCAAGAAACCGGCCATTTGGGAAATGACAGAGTCAGCACCTGCTCAGGTGAGCTACGCTAACAAGCTAATTTTGTGCAGCCACCAACTTATAACCAGAAGTGTCAATAAAAGTTGTAAACTTACTTTTTTTAATTCTTAAAGGTAAGTTTTTGTACTTCCATTTGAGTTTCTAATGCTTCAAAAAGCACCGCAAACCCGTAATAAAACACCCAGACAGTTTTTGACAATAAGTCAGTGTTTTTTGGTGTCTGGAAAATGAGAAGCTGCCTTATCACAACAACAACAGCCAACAGTAAGGCTGATGAGCTAAAGAGGGTGACTGCAGTTCAAGGTGAGCTGGAAACAGAGAGGCTGCTGTTACACTCTTAAAACAAGAGAACAGGAATTTAACCAGAGATCATATTAATATTAATGAATAATCTTTTACTGGAACCTCTAGGGAAATTCAGACAGCACTAAAAGTTAAGATGAATTCCCACAACCAACCAGACCAACACTTACATAATGAGTAAGAAAAACAACAACATTTGAATGGCTAGAATAACAGTTTGCTCCAATCTAAAAATAATAAATATATTTGCTGCTGTAACTATTTATTCCATAAAACTTCTAAAACCCAACAAAAAGGGTTTTAGGAGTGAGAATGTTGATTGTTTGATTAAAATACAATTAATTAATTATAAACCCAAACATTTCAATTGAATCTTTCCACTAATTCTAAGAACTTCTACATTTTGCACGTTGCATATGTCAGGGTGAAATCCAGGTGAAACAGGAACAGATTTATGTAACTTTTGGTGCCTCTTACTGTCTGGTGTAGAAATACCTCTGGCCTTTTCTAACTACAGACCGCAGCTGGAGTCTTTCCGGGCCCTTAAAGGCCCGCAGTCCAAATAATTGCTTTGGTTCTTAACTGTGAAGGTGTTATAAGTGTTTAACCCGGGCAGAGGGTCACCATGACCCTGTAACTCTGTGGAATGATGGGATTTATGGCGTGACATCAGAGCAGCTCGTGGACGCAGTAAGAGGACAGCGGGGTGGAAAACGGGTTCGCTGCAGCCGCGCCCTGACCACTGCTGACTGCTGCGCGGCTCACACAGCTCTGAGGTCTCCTAAACACATGCAGTTAAATTTAGACTGGCTCAGACTGACCACAGTCAGACCTCCTGAAACCTGGCTGTCATTGTTCGGCCCGGCTCTTTCTCTCTTGCTTCGCTCCGCCACTGTCTGTGGGTGTTTTATTTACTTTTCTCCTCAGGACCCCCTGCTATCGCAGACACACACCCCCTGCTCCCATCATGCTCTGGGGCGATGGAGGGAGGCTGATTTACGTGGTGTTTTCTCAGGGTTAGCGCTCATAGCTCTGGAGGAAATTAAATGTTCGAGTTACAGCCCGGCTTGTTTCAGATTACCTAGAATACTGGAGCAGTTCCTGGAAGAACTCCTGTCTGAACAGAGAACGATCTCACGGTGTTCATCCAAACGTTCAGACTTTACCTTTTATTCCTGCCTACTGTTTTGTACGTGGACAGTTTAATGGGAGATGGAGTTATAGTTGTGCTTCCTTGAGTTTTTCTTGGATTTCTAAGTAGAGAAAATCCATCTTGCTTCACCTGCAAACTCCAGGTGCTTTTCCTCTCTTTTATGGCTGCTTTATACGCCGGCTTATTAGACGGCCATTGTAGATTAAAAAAATAAAAGAGGAGTAAATTTCCACCAAAAAACTCAAAAACTAATTTCAGAAATTTTCTAGAAAAAACAATGACAATTATGAGTTTGAAAAATTGAAAATTTGCTCATTTCTGAGTTTTTTTCTAACAACATTTTGAGGCTAGAAAATGTAAAAAAAAAAGCTTCAGACTGTTGAGAAAAACAGTCTGAATCAACAAATTTTTTATCAGTGTCTAAGGTGTTTGGTTCTTAACTGTGAAGGTGTTATAAGTGTTTAACCCGGGCAGAGGGTCACCATGACCCTGTAACTCTGTGGAATGATGGGATTTATGGCGTGACAGTTAAACTTTTAGTTTCTCTAAATTTTGACCTCATGCAACTGGACTTTTTCAGGAATGTTGTTTTATTCATGACATCAAGCAGACTAACGATGCTTGACCTTTTCTCTGACCCACTAAGTTTGTTTGCCAACTTTTTTCTTCCTACCAATTTACTTTTCTGTCATTTAGATTAGATTTTTTTAAACACTGATTTAAAACTTTTTTTCAGTGTTTTAGTTTTTTGTACTATTTAATGATTTCCCATCTTAAACTTATCAAATCTCACATTCTTTCTTGAAAAATCATTTCTTTTTTTCTTCCATGTGCTATAAATATTAATCTCACCTCATGAGGAGATCAGTTTCACCAGAAATGTTAATGAATGACATTCCTCTAACATTCGCAGCCTTCCTCCTCCTCCTCTTCCTCCTCTGCAGCTTGATGCTCATTGGCCGGTTACCGGCTCCTGATGGTGGCCATGAACATGATGGGATCGTCTATTAGCATAACTGTTTCTCATTATCTCTGCCACCTACTGATCTTTTTCTCAAGGATGGAGTTTAGTTTTATTTACTTTCTATAAGCATACATTTAATATTTAATATCAATCAGGGCTTTTTGTAGAATTAGAATTATGAACAATAATTCATTATATTTTTATTTAAAAAAAACAACCTTCTTTCATTTAAATAAACAAGAAATAAAAGGACACTTATAGGCCACTTATTTAACAATAATCCACTAAGTACACTATATAATAGATGATGTAGGGGTAAGTATTTGGAATGGGATTTTTTTTGGGACAAATTCTGAGTAATTTTACGAACTGTTTTCACTGAACAGCACTTTATAGCCTCTGCTTGGAGAAACAGATGCTTTGGAGTCAGTAGTGCATGTTTTATTAATACAGCTCCCTGCCCACTCATGGCACTGGAAGCATTTATCTGCATAATGTATATTTCTGACTGGTTTAAGATCATGATGTTTCAGACACAATTTCATTTTATTCAGTTTTATGTATTTGGCAGCAAATGTCATTTAAATGTTCAGTTTGTATCCAAATATAAATGTGTAATTCAGATAAATTATACTCCATTCCTTCTTATAATGCTACACATTCAGCTTCAAGTATGCACAGTTTAGGAATTAATATATATCAGAATTAATATATTATGCAAGTTATCCAAGGAAGCAGCAATGAGAGTAATTGAAGAAAGACTCCTGGATAATCTGTAGGGCTGAAACGATTAATAATTAGTGATGATGAATCGATTATTGAGATAATTTTCAATGAGTTTAGTAATTGATTCATTGTTAAATGGAGGTTACAAACTTCTAAAAGTCATTTGCTAAAAGAACAACATATTCAGAGCACATACAATAATTTATATACATATATGTTAGACACCGTCTTCATCCATAACTATGTTCTACCCAGACCTCCTGAAGTGGCTCTAAATAGTGGATTTTGCTTCAACTGGTTCAAATTCTATGAAGAATTTCCAGATTTGTTTTTTTACATCCACTGGATCCTCTTATGCTGCTCAGCAGAGTAACAGATGAACTTAATCTGACAACGCCTGAATAAAGTTGACATCCCAACAAGACGGATGTCCAGAAGTCAGTCAGGCTGGATGAGGAGTCGTCCACCTGATCCAGCCTCAGAGGACAGCCTTTGTGTCGCCTCGCTGAGGATTCCTCCAATCTGGGATCTGGTGGGCGATTTGACACCCCTCGTCTTCTCCTTCTTACTTCACTGCATCCGGCCAATCAGTAAACGGAAAGACCCGGTCACATGGTGTGTCCCCCGCTCCTCTTCCTGGGTGCCATGACAACGAGCCCTGGTCCAGGCAGCATCTTGCTGTGGTGAGAAAGAAGAGCAAGAGAAGAGGAGGCAGACGGAGAGGAAGGAGGAAAATCGAGCGCTGCGAGCCAGAGGGAGGAAAACCTTTTCAGATTCGGTGCCTGTTCCTGTTTTCCCTGCACGCTGTAAGTCATCTCTGTCCGTTCGTCTCCTCCAGCCGCAGCTGACCCAGATGACTGATTCGCATCCCCTTATTGAGATAAATATCCGACGGTGTGTCTTTAAGGATTGCACAGGTGACATCATGTGAATTTTTTGTGATGTACTGAGAACGCGGCGCGCCTCACCTCAGGGAGACGGCCTTTGTTTGCGTGCTTCAGTCAGCGTCCGCTCATCCTCAATGACAGATCTCTATAGTGAAGAGAGGCGGGGTGAGATCAAGCAGCTCTGCTCTAATAAAGCCACTGCCATAATGTGGTGAAACTCTCTGATGTATTGTGATCTGGCAGCAAGTGATTTAGCCTTTATTTTCATTCCTGCTGCTTTAAATCTGCCCTCTTCCTCTCTATCCAAGTCACTCTCACACAAGCAGACCAGTTTGCTTCTCTGCATCCTCCTGTGGTTCTGTTTAATTAGCAAATCCGTGCAAATCCAACTAGGGCAGCTTGTTCTGATTGGAGACCTCATATGTAGAATGTCCTTGTGCTGCTGGAGACAGTGGGATTTCCTGGCTTAAAAACACTTTTAGAGTTCTGATGTTTTAAATCGCGCTTCAGCTGGAGCCTTTTTTTATTAGATTGTACCTGTAAGTTGCTTTCTAATCACATTACACAGAGAAATGCACATTAACAGACTGAATCACTTTCACACACACACACACGCACACACGCACACACACACACACACACACACACACAGTCATACAGTTAATTATTACATATCTGAGCAGTTTTTAATTTATTTTTTCAAGTTAAGTTTGAAAACTCAGAGAACTGAAGCTTCTTGATAAAAGGTTATGTACCTAAAACAGTCCATTCTGATCAAGCATGTGGTGACAGTGGGGAGAAATGGCTCCTGTTTAGCAGGAAGAAACACTCAGCAGATACAGACCATCTGATGGGACTGACTGGAGTGGAGAGGAGAGAAAACAGCCATGTGAAAAAAATCACATAGAAAACACAAAAACCTCTACTGGAAAGTCAGGTTTCACTCTATCTGGTTAATGCTTGGTTCAGCATTGGTTCAGTTGGGTCTCCATTGGTTGTGCATTCCTCTCTTTATAGGCGTGAGTTAGGACAGGAAAGTGTGCGGGCTGCCATGATGTCATTTTGTGTGTGTACTCTTGGGCAGCCAGTTGAACTGAAATCTGTCTGTATAATTGTTTGTCCAGTTGTTGCTGATTGGGCAGGAATTTGGTTGGACCCTAAACATGCAGGAGCTGTGATCAGTGGTCCAATGTGCTGCTCACCATCTTGGCAACTATACAGTCTCTTTGCTTATTGGTTGAAATATTGTTCAAGGTGAAAAGAAAAAGCCATGAACCAATCGACTAACGCAGCTGGGAAAATGGAAATAACATTGGCTGAAACTGACTGAGGAAGCCTGTTTACCAGCACATTGTGCCATTTCATAGCACAATGAAGTAACTTTGTTAACTTCAGTTGTTAAAAATGACATGTATATCAGAAATGACTTAAAAGAAACCTTACTTTGTAATTTAGCATTTTGAAATTGGGCCTGTCCCGAAGCAGCTAATCAGCAGCTAACGGTAACATGGCTCCTCAATCTAACCTTTAACAACATTTTGACTGTGTGATCTAAGGGAAGATTGTAACAGTCCAATCAGAGCACAGAACAAAAATAAAAGGCCTTTTCTGATCAAAGTGGAGGGAAGTGATCTGATTGTCTCCTTTTTGTTTTCCTGTGATTCAATCTAACATTTGATTATGAGGTTTTCTTAGAAGACGTTTCCTTTGACAAACAGCAGAGGCTTCACTAAGTGACTCCCAGTTATCTCTTCCCTCCATTCCTTAAATAATCAAAACTGGTTGATAAAGAAAATACTGTATGTTTTTTCAGCAGGAAGACAAATGCAAGATTGTATTGTGATTGAGAAAGAACAAAACCGTTTATCAGTGGCGCATATTTCTGTCTGCAGGGAGCAGCCAAAGGCTCGCTACAGTAAATCATTTTTATGCAACGTCTTTCCTTGTAAAGCAATTGTTTGGACGTTATAATTTTCCAGAGTTGTAATCTTATGGTCTTCCACTGAAGCTAACTTTAGCCTCACTTAAACCCGTTGCACAATCTGTGTGAAAGCAGTCGAATGGACTTTGACATTTTGTGGGAGTTATAGATTCTTTATGTTATAAAAACCTTTAAAAAAAAACTCATAAGAAATTAGAAATTAGAACCAACACATCATGAAGGATTTTCCTAGTGACATGCAGTTTATTTTTATTATTTTATTGATTTATGATGCCTTTTTGATGGACTTCTGTTGATAACATTCACCTTTCTGAATGTCCTGCTAAGATAAATTCAGAAAGATAAGTGGTTGATATTTGCTATGGTGGGTAATCACATACCGGGGTTAACATGACGCTATACTGTTATGAGAATTTAAAGCTCTATCAATCAGTGATCCCTCAGTCCAAACTCCTAACTTGACGTGGGACGAATGGCAGTTCAGTCCAAACCCGATCCAAATCTTATTTTACAACCAACTGCCATGTGGGAGGGACCTGATAGTAGCGCAGCAGAATCCGAATCCGTTTTATTGGCCCAGATTGAACACACAGGCAAGGAATTTGACTTTGATTTCAAGCCCTCACAGCATACAGATATTATTTATAAATATAGAGGAAACAAAATAAAAACTAAAGAAACAAATTCTAAATATATATTTTTAATGGCAGGTTTGGTAGTGCAAATAAGCTGAAGGTAAAATTCTAAACCAATGTGTCCAGGATGTGTGGAGTCTGCTTAGATGTAATGAGACGAATTATAAAAGCAAATTAAAACAGAGAGGAAGTCTGGGAAACATCTGCCTGTGAAAAGATAATTTTACTGAAGATTTCTGCCTGTATCCAGGTATCTTTAACATTTACCTCAATTGTTTTGATATTACAGTGCCTTTCTGCACTTTAACTCTAGTTCATGTATGTTTTTCATTCAAATTTATAAAGAAAGGCTCTTTACTTGTTGAGGCATAAGAAATTATTTTATTATGTAAAGAGTACTTATTGGCCTTTACTGTTAAATATCAGAGTTACAAGTGCAAACATAAAGTATATTTTTTCTTAAGAAATCTGTTAATGACTTTGTCCTTCAGACCTTCAATCCTATCTTATAATCAGATTTGAACATTTGAAAATATGTTTGAAAAATCCTGATTTAAATATGTTAGGCATCATTATGAAATAGAAAAATACTATGCAGATCATAAACAAAAAGCAAAAAAATCGGAATTAAGAAATTGTTTTTACAATTTGCTCTTGGTTTAGTTGTCATTCCGCTCTGGTTTTTTTTAAATAATTAAATAATATAAAAAATTAAAACAATAATAAAATTATATAAAGGGCATTATAAATAAAATATATTATTACTATTGATGGTGATTACAATAATAATAATAATAATAATAATAATAATAATAATAATAATAATAATATACTAAGTGAAAGATAAATGATTTGCCGAGTTAATTTTTTGTATCAGTAAACTTACATTGAAAGCGAGTTTGCCATCCACAATATGGCGGACGCGCTGTCGCACTAGTTCTCTTCAACATTGGGCGTCTGTCTTGTTTCCGACACCAAGCAAACGCAGCAGTACTGCTGCGTCATGTTGGCAGAGACCAATCGGATTAAACTGAGCTAAAACATGCGGGGGAAGGCAGCGACGGGCGAAGGGGTGACACACAATTTACTAACAAAAAAGTAAAGTTACAAGTTCGTAGAGGACAGTTTATGTGTCATATAGGGACTTTCTATTATTTTACTTGTAGTTTTAAATGGCTGATTGTAGAAGTGAGTCTCTTACTTCGGTGATTTTTAGCTAACAGCTGCTAACTCCCCCTCCGTGGCTGCCGTGATGGTCTGGACCGATCGCTCTGTGTCAGTTTCAAGTTGCTCCTTCTGTCTGCTCTCCTCCGGGCTCAACGGCCACAGCTAACTAATTCACATCATCATTGTTTTTATCCCCTCATAAAACGCTGACGTTTCCACGAAAATGGATTTATTCTGACCGCATCAGAGTGGATTTTACCCGCTGAAGGATTCGGAGGTAGGATGACATTCCTCCCGCCCGCCCGCCCGCCGGGCTCGCGCGGCGTGTTTTCTTAAGGTTGCCGTGGGATCAGTGGACTGACTGCATGTAGATCTTGCACGTTTGGCGAATTAAACGCGCTGGTGGTTTTTAATGCAGCCACTAAAGATTTAACTGCATCCACTTGCAATAAATCTGACATGTCCTATTATCTACTCATGCACGTCTCCCTGGTTGCGTATTGCTCTGGTTATCTACCAGCCACGGTTTTAATGGGACAGCCTGTGGAATGTGTTGCATGGTGACAACATGCAGTCTCCTAATGAAATATGAAGTGTATGTTTTGTGTTTGCAAATGAGTAATGCAGGGGCAAGGTCATAAAGGCGTCAAAAACAACCTGTTTTCAGCAGGATTTGATTTCTAAGGCTGTGCAATGTTTAAGCTCTTATCTTATTTGCATCAATAACAGTTACAGAAGTCTGCAGCAACTATTAATAGGCATGTTTTCGAATGAGCTGCATGTCAGAACAAACTATTTCAAAGTTTGTTCTGACAGAATAAACTTTGACATAGTTTATGAAAGCATCGGCAAAATTGATGCTTTCATCAGTTTATGTTGATGGAAACATCAACATAAATTTTGCATGATGCCAAGATGAGATGTGTGAGGGAACATTAGCCATCTACAGTGTTTTAAATGATGTGCTGCTGTTTTGACCCTGATTTACTTTAAAACTTCTTAAGTGTTGTAAAATGAAATCAGAAAACTGTTTAGTGGAAGGCTTCAGCAAGAATCAGCGATCTAAGGCATGTTGTGTTTTGTGTAAATGACCTTTGGCAGCCCCTTTATTTAGCCTCAAGGTAATTTTTGTTGGAAAAACATTTGTAACAATGGAAACTATTCAGGATAAAATGGTGCTACTTGTGGGATTAGCTATAGATTTAGTCACATTCTTACTGAAGATACTAATTACAGTTTCTTTCCCTAATGTTTATCACAGCTTCATTTGTGGCTCTCGTTTCTCCTTTGTTTCATAATATAATGTTTTCATTTTCAGCTGTCCGTCTCCATAGTAACCAGTTTACTGAATAATAATGAGAAAAAAACTAAAATAATTTATTGTCTTTCACCAATTCTTTGGGTTTCATTTGTAATCGTTTTGCTGACGACTTCTTCTCTCTCACCTCCATCTCTTCTTCTCTGTCTCTGCTTCATGTCTTCCCAGAATACATTTTCCTTTAATAAATTTGCCAGTTTTAGAGAAGCTCCTTAGGTGCTATGGAGGACTGATCCTGCCATAATTACTAGTAAAAACAGAGGTAAAGTTGTCACCTTACTTTTTACAGAATCAGAAAGAAAAAGAAAATAAAACATGAGAAAAACAAGAAAGAAATCTAAATAAACAGATGAGGAGAAAACATGAGAGAAAATGTAAAAATGTTGTAATACAGGAGAAAATAAATCAATGTATAATTGAAATAATAAAACATTTTTAATCAATTCGGAACATGACAAAATGATATAAAAAATAAGTAGAATGTAACAGCACCAAATTGAGAAAAAAATACATGAAAAAGGTAACTAACGTATTTTCCGGACTATAAGTCATAGTTTTTTCAAAGTTTGGCCAACGATGTGACTTATACTCCGGAGCGACCTATGTGTGGAAATTAACACATCATTACATCGTATCACAAGTTATTTAAACTTGTTAGCATGTTATTTATGCTATAGTTATTTGAATAACTTGTACTATGTTATGTTAACATACCCGGCATGTTCTCAGGTCGTTGTTTGTCATGTAACGTTAGCATACCGTACAATTATTCAGCCTGTTGTTGCCTCTATTCTATTTTTATTGCCTTTCAAGATGACATGTCTGTTCTTGGTGTTGGACTTTATCAAATTAATTCCCCTCAAAATGCGACTTATACTCCGGTGCGACATATATATATATTTTTCTATTTTATTATGCATTTTATGGCTGGTGCGACTTAATGAATGTTGATTCAAAGATTTGCACAGCTATTCACCTGATTGAACAGGAAGTGTGTAAATGTTGCTCCTGAAGGATGCATGCCTTTATTTTCTGTTTGCAGCCTTGCAGGTTGACTTCATGCTGGATATGATGTTGCCAAACAAACGGCTCCTACCTGACCCACATTTGGTCCATACATTATGTCACAGCAATAAGAGTCATTCTGTGGTTCAACGAGGCGGAAAGTCCTGAGCCGACGGCATTTCTGTCGGACAAATACTCTTATTCCGTTTCAGTTGAGTGAGGGTGTGTTTGTTTTATTGACAGATGGTATTGATTTAATTTTTGCTTACATTTCAGTGAGTTTTGGTTTGCAGCAGACGTAAAGATGGGTCTGCTGGTGGCTGGAGAGAGGGATCAGGATGAGAGCGTTGAAGGAGGAGGATGTTTGCTTGTTTGAGTCAGCAGCAGACAGAAAAGGAGGCGGCAGTGGCTCGGTTTTTATTAAATTCATCACTCATAATTACTGCCTGTGTAGTTCTACCATGTGTGGACATATTTTATAACACAGATTACACATTTCCCAGTTGGCCAACATAAAGTATGGTGAGGGTTCACATGCAGTTTGGATGGAAACCATTTCCTATCTGGTGATTAGATTCTGATTTTTCTATCAATTGAGAATCAATTTTGAGTCAAAACGATTATTCACAATGACCCTAACCCTAATGATCTACCCCATCTGCTTTGGAAGACAGAATGACAAATGGGGGCATTAAAGTGTCACTTTTTAAATATTAAGCCATGCTTATATGGAATCAGTCCCTCCAGGCACAGAGAGAGCGCCACCTTTCTGCAGACACTCTCCTCTGTGACCACTTTGCAGTTTCCATCCAGAAACTGCAAAGTGGTTTTTAACCCTTTGACAGTTTAGTGAAATTGACAGTTGACAGTTTTGTCAAATTTAGTGAAGAGTCGTATAAACATGCATAATTCATCCAAAGTATCCAGGTGGAACCGGACTACCTGACCAGTACTGGACATTGATATGTTCCAGTACTGTCTCCATGGCAATGTCAGACATATCGTATAAATATATAAAAGATGGCAACAAACTTCTGACCAATCACACGACATGCCTCCAAAGGACAGAACGTCGTACTCTGGTTCTGCTTTAGCTAGTCTCTGCTTATTTGCAGTGTTTCCAAAGTGCTAAATGTTCATTTTGTGAACTTTGCTGCGCAGTGAAGCTCATGTCAAGCTCAGTTTTCCTGAGAATTTGGTGAAAACCAAAATGATTCTAAATTCAATATTGAATTTAACTTTTGTAGTTTTTGTTGTGGTGCTTTCAGGACATTGATATGTTCCAGTACTGTCTCCCTGGCAATGTCAGACCGTGCCACTCAAAAGTTTTAAATTGTTTTATGTTTGTATCTATTCTAAGTTGTAGTAAATGAGAGTTGTGATAAACATGAACCTATTTATGGAATTAAAACCATCAGCTGCCTCCAGGTTTGTTCCCTGGAAAAGTCACATCTTTACCTGGAATCTGAAACTTCCAGGACTTTCCGTAGCAGACGGACTTGCTTTACCGTTCAGCCTTCCTGTTATCTTGTGAAACGCTTGTTCTTTCACAACCTGATTATGCCTTCTGTCCTGAGCTAACAACTGAATAACTTATAAATGAAAGGCCTGCTCGGTGTGTAGGTGTTGGAAGCAGGTTGCAGAGGACGAGGCAGACCGTCTCTCAGACGGGAGACGTTAGTCCCTTCCTTACTGTGCCGCTCAGTCGCCCGACACGGCTTCGATGATCTGGAAGTGGAAATCAGCTGCTGCTGTGTTTCCAGTAGCAGCTGTCAGGTTTTCACCCACCAGGTCTGTGGCAGTTCCTCCTGCTGTTGTGCAGTTAACGGTTCCTAGCCGGTCTGGACTGCTGTAAGCCCTTAAAAGGAGACAGCACGCTAATGACACGCTGCTAACTGCGAGGTTAAAGTTTCTCAGCAGACGATTACTGGAAATAAAAATAAATCAAAGTGTAAATGCCCTGTTTTGCTTTTAGCTGAGTAGTGTTCAGGAAGAGGTCATGGTGTTCCTCAGGGATGAGTCAGAGTGAAGGGTTAGGAACATCAGGATGCTGCTCAGGTTGCTAACTTTAACGAGATAAAAGATGAGGATGTAAAAATTAGAGCTGCAACTAACGATTATTACACTAATCAATTGTTCTGAGAATTCTGCACATTCACTTAACTACTTAATCTTATTTTATACAATATGAAAGATACATGAGTAAAAATAAACATTCTATTAAGGAAAATGCAATAACTTTTCAGATCACAAATTAAAATTTACATAGCAAAGATGCTTAACAGGGTATTATTTTTGTAGTTTTTATGTTTTTAACAGATTTCCAACCAGTTGAAGCTAAAACTGTCACTGGAGGAGTTCTGGGTTGAACCGATTTTACAAAGTTTTTTTATTTTTTATTTGATCTTAGATGGAAAACGTATATATTGTTTGCACAGTTTTCACTTAAAACTGGTCTGAGATTGCTTTTATGTTTTAGAGTCTGTATTCTCCAGTTAACAATTAACCGATTGTGACAGTAATCATAATCAGTTAATTAGAATTAAGTCATTATCTGAGCCATGTGAAAAGATGCGGTTCTGTGTCCTGTTTGGTAGAACAATGGCAGATTTGTGAGAGTTACTTGACGACCTCTGTTCATCTGATTTAGTGATTTTATTTATTTTTTTCTTTGTTTTGTTTTTTCCTGTCTGGGCAGTGAATGAAAGACTTGGCACTTGGTTACACCTTTGAGGTCAGAAGTGGGTCAGAATGACGGAGCATTCCTGAGCTCAGGCCAATGAGATTGTTGACGTGTTGGGATTCTGCTGACCCTTGGAACCTTTCAGCTCAGCAGCAGATTTACTTTCCTGTCTGAACGACGGAGTTTATCTAAAGCGTCTGAAGAAAACTTGGGCTCACCTACAAACACACGTTGGAGTCTATTCAGAGGAAAGAACTGTCCCTGTGAACTGAGTCAATTATTCTATCGATTAATTGGATAAAAAGATGAAATGATGATGCACATAATGCAGATTTTTCATTTCATCACTTGAACTTATTTGATATGATATTAAAAAATGCATAAAAGTGCAAATAAAAAAATTTGTTCATTTTTAAAACAGTAAAATAAACATTTTATTTACTGAAATGCAATAAAATTGAATTCCATTAGTGAATGCTTGATTATTAGTATCAAAGGATAGATATGGAGCTAAAGAAATACTTTTTGAGGATATTTCTGTTCAGAACTTGAACCAGGTGAAGCTAAAACTGCCACTTGATGAGTATATCATATTTACAGAAAAAAAAAAAACAGCTTTTAAAAATGTTTTTATCTCAATTGCAAAATGTATGATTGTTTTTTGTGCAGCTTTGGCTTAATGACTTTAGCTAGTGATTTGTCAATTACTATAGTTGACAGTTATTTTAATAATCGGTTCATCATAATTAATCCAATTAATCGTTTGAGCCCTAGAGTATATATATAGGTATATTGTCTTATTTATTGCAATAACGATAAAATAAATGTTGAAATCTGAAAAGATTTGTGATTACCGGCCGTTCTTCTTTTTCTGTTCTTATTTTTGGACAAAAATCCTTTAAATAAAGTGTTTAAAATTCATACAGTCTCTTTTGCAATAAATCAGATAATGCTTCTTAAACACAGTTGCACTTCAAAGAATAAATGAAGACCAAACTAATAAAATAATTTTGATTTATATTCATGTATGCACAGTAATTGTATGCATAAATACAATCAGTCAAACTTGTTTAGATGTCCACACAACAACCAAACGTCTCATCACTGCATGAGCTGTGCTGCTCTGAGCAGCCAGGTTGTACCTAGCAGCAGCTGCAGCAGCAGCATTAGTTTTAGAGTCTGTTGAAACCAATTTGTCCTCATTTCATGCCCGTTTAAAACATCCTGTGCTTTTCAGGCAGGTTCTGCCGGTGCTGAGCCAAAGCAAGCCGGGCCTTTTCTCCCCGAAGAGCACATCATATTTCACATTCTGTGCGTTTGTCTTTGGAGGAGCTTAAAGTCCTCGTTATCTGCCGATGTGAACAAGTCACAAATTCTTCTCTGGCAGCCCTGATGGAGAAACAAGCCCACTTATGGTTCTTTTCCAGAAAAAAATGTCAAAACCAAACTCTCTGGAGAGTTTTTCTTTCTGTTTTAATATTGGGCTGAAGTCTGAATTACCGCTATCAGATCCCTGCGATCTCTCACTGCGACTACCTGGGATTCTCATCAAAGCAGGTTTGGTAGTGCGGTCATAAATGATCGCTCTCATCGTAAATAATGATCATCAAAACGTTTTCTTTAAGTCAAAAAAGTTTATCTGGTTTGTTCTTTATGTTGTAGCAAATCTAAAGAACCAACATTATGCTTCTAGCTGTAGTAACAATAAAGTACATGTTACATTACTAATGGAAACAATCCCCATCTAAATATTGCAGTAAAATACAGGGATCACCCTGAGACTCTAGCTTCCTGGTAACCGGACCTCTCCAGCACATCCTTTCTATTTATTTACTGAAACATGAATTCAAGCCAAGCAAGTTTTCATCAAGTGTTTAAACACGATCTGTACTCCACCTGTCGGGTCTGATTTGACTCCCGCCTCCATCTTGTAATAAGTGAGAGGGATTAAAGCATAGTTTAGGAGGAATCTACTTTCATTCGTTCTTCAGTAAATCTTATCAGCATGTTTTGCAGGCCTGTATGAGTGTTGGGTTACCTTCCTGTTCTCACACTGACTGCCGGCCGGCCGGCCTCCCTCTGCTTCTCACTGGGCTCAACCAGGAAGAAGATTCAACAAAGTCAAGCAAAGAAGATCCCACTTGCTTTTTACACACTACTGATATGTGACATATTTTAATATATTACTTGATTCTTTAAATGTTTAGATAGAAATAAAATCTGTGGTATGCCGCAGGTTTTTCAGCTGACTCGTCCTTTGTGACATCAGATTAAAGGAGATCAGATGTCCTTTAATCAGATCTCTGGACCTGTTTGTCAACCTTTGACCTGTTTGTTTTCTGAGCAGAGGTGATGGTTCATCTGCTGTGTGAGTTCTGTGAGAGGTGCCATAACTTTCTCCAGCTGAACAGAAATAAAACTGAAGTTATTTCTGGATCTGAAAGAGTCCGTTTCAGTTATTGCAGATAGAAACTGGAGATCAGACTGAAATCTGGGTGTAGCGATTGAGCTTCCAGAGACACATAAAGACAGTTACAAAGTCTGCCTTTTGTCACCTGAATAACATTTCTGGGATTAAAGGACTAATGTCCCAGCAGGATCTAGAGAAACTCATCTGTGTGTATAAATCACTGATTGCATCAAAATACATGAAAGACCTGTTGTCTCTGGCCTGGTTCTGGTTCTGGTTCTGGTCTGCTCTGCATTCCCAGAATCAAACATGGAGAAGCAGCATTCAGTTTTTATCCTGTAATCTGGGACAAACATTGGGGAAACTGCAGATACTCTGACTTTCACAAACTCGAGGCTAAAAACCAATTTTTTGAGCTCACTGATTCCTGCAGTACTTGGACAGACTGACGACTCATAACACTAACATCATTATTTCTGGTCTGTCATCCAACTTTTGTTTCCCTTTCCTCTATTTTGTTACTGCAATGTTTCTTTTGCTTTGTTTTCATCATGTAAAACTCTTTGAATTCTCTTGTGTCATGCAAATAAACTTGCCTTCCCTGGTGTGGTGCGTTCACTGACTGATTGTCCAGCCGCTCTCTGGTCAAGGCCAATTAAGCAGAAAATGGTTTGTTTCTGCCACTAATCGATCTGTGCTGCGTGTACAGGACTGATATTTATTCATAAACTGCTCTGTGACCACCTTCCTCTGAGGCTCAGCGTCAGATTTAAGACCCGCTCCAGATTAACGCCCGGCGATGCAGAACAGGTCCAGTTTCCTGCTTGAAGGTCTCTTCTTTGAGGGACGATTGAGACATTTGGAGCTCTACAAGTAACGCCAGCTGAAGATAAATGCGATTTTATTTCAATTTTTAGAAGTTCAGATATATCAGGGTAAAATAAAAGCATAAACAGTGTTTTTTTTTTTTTTCTTTCTTGAAAATGCCATAAATATTTAGTTCCTGTCAGAGTCGGGTCAGTTGGGTCAGTTTGTCACCCTGGCCTTCCTGATTCCTGCAGTTGTTTAACGGGCTGTAAGTAGCCAGATGAGGTGAATTTTTAAACCTTGGTTAAAAGGTCAGTAAAGCAGAAAAAAGAAAAGCGCTTGCTTCACTTGTCTCCACACACGCTACTTGTTTACCATCAGATCTGCTCCCAGCCGCGCCCATTCTCAGATTAGAGGGAGCAAGTGTTCATGTCACAGGATTAGACCTGGTGATGGTTTGCTGTTGCATGTCCCATCAAGGCTTTGCAAAGCAGCCTGCATGCACTTTGACCTTATCAGATTATATTGGATCCTAAAATTGTTTCATATGACAAATCTGAAAAGAAAATGTCCCAGAATGTTTCATTTATGTAAACGCTATGGAAATCTGATATACCTAAATGAATTTTTACTTAATTTATCTATGAGTATTCCTTTTTAAATCAAGATATTAATAAAACTAACTCATACTGTTTTCTTATCATGTTTGTGAACAGTCATGAGCTCTGGTAGGTTATCACAACTGCAATGTTGACCCGTAGCCACATATTTAATAGCTCATTTAATTCAATAAAAAAATAAACAGCAGAGTGTTATAAAGCTCTTTGAATTGCCTTGTTGCTAAAGGTTTAATCCCAAACCTTTAGTGTTGTTAAAGCAAGTGTGTGTTGATGCAGTCATTAGTTGTACTGTAGTAAAGGGTGAGGCTTTGTGTGTCTAACATGCAGCTGACTGATGAGGTTTTCTGTCTTCCAGTCGAACCTCGAGGAACTGGAGGGGATTTTATGGCGTTGTCATGTCTTTGAAGCGGCGCCTGGTTTTAGATAATGTATATGTACTGAGATGAAGTACGTGGCATTCACATGATCTGCTGTGTCAGGACTGGGTGTGTTATTTTTACCCTGATATTTTCTCATTTAAATCTTTTCGGGTTATCACCTGGAATTGCCTTGAGTGTAATTTCAGTATTATTTCGTCAATGTTTCAAGTAAACCTCAATTATTATGGCATTTTTATTTAACCAACTCAGCTGCACATTCCTCCTAACTGGAGCATGAAGTTATAAACAAACTACATGCTATTTATCTTGGAATTTTGCTTTTGCTGTACAGTATTTTATTGTTTTTATCATTATCTTTTTATTTTCTATCTTTGAATCTATTTGCTGCCTGTCACTTTGTTAATGTTTTTACACAGAACTCATAAATGATGTTTCTACTTTAAAACTTTTTGAGCTTCTAAATTAGCAAAAGAAATCAACTCACCAAATCAAAGTGCCATGTATTCACGTTCATTCAGATGAAAGGTTTGTGGAGACCTGGCCAGGTCAAGTGGAGATGGTCAACATGTGTGGAGGAAAGTTGCACTTGGATAAATCTTTTCATTAAATTAACACAAAGCAGAAATATATCAGTTGAGCAGGTCAATGAACCATTTTCTCTTTGTCTCTCTTTTCACTTTACCTCATCCATGACTAATACTTGGAGACTTGTTTGTGTTGCTTTATAATCTTAGTTTACAAATCATTTTCTCTCTGATGAATGGAACCAAAGCATAGAAAAATTCAAATAAATGTCAGATAACCAAATATAAATATAACCAAAGGCTTTTATGTAGTGCTGTGTTGTAGAGGGTTCATTCCTCCAGCCATTCTGTTGGGATTCAGTGTTCATGGCAGCATTGCATGTGATAGATGTAGAAGAAGAGACGTTTTAGAAAGTTTCTAATGTGAATTAGCTGCTGCAAGTTCTGGCAGGAAGCCTGTTCATCAGGATTGACATTCAAGTGAGTGGAGTTGAAGCTTTAAATGAGAAGAATTTCAATAGAAAGGCTCTTTGTCATCTGGATGCTTGTCCCTGTGGGGCCTGTCTTCAGGAGGCTGGTCCATGTTCAATACGCCGTCATGCTCAGCAGGGGCTTGATGCAGCTCGTTAGACTTGGAGATGAAACGAGGCCCGGTCCGAGTCAGGACCTGTTTCTTTTGGGTTGGACCGGATTGTCTTGGCAGCAGAAGTAAGTAGAAATGATCCAGTATTGATCTTGGACCCCGTCTCCCCCTGCAATGATGTTAGCCTTTTATATGAGGTATATTTTAAGAAGGTCAGCAGGAGTTTGAAGATCCCAAATGCAAACACAGGATTTTATTGGAGACGCTGAGAATCCAGTTGCATTTGCTTAGTTTTTCTACTTCAATGCATTTTAGATAGAAATTAAATTCTCCGTTTTACTTTTATGTATTAAAATAACCGTATCTATGTTATGAAACAACACAATCCAATGTGAAGAAACTGGCTTCGACCTGCATTGGCTGTCAGTCAAACCTTTCTCACCCAAGAGCAAAAAAGGACAGTGGTTGATTGTTAGACCTTTGACAGGTTAGATAAGATTGGTGGATAAGATTGACGACACATGTAAAAATCGTCCGATCACCGATTCCCCAAAATGAAGGAAATCGTTTCCGATAAACCAGCTGGCCAATAAATTGATGCACCCCAATGAAAACTGCATGGTGCATCTTTTAAAGATCAGGACATTATCCAAATATAGCCTCAGATATTCACCTTTGAAAAAAGACTTAAGCTTAGCTTTCCATGTTTCATTCATATTCGTCAAACAGAAAGATGGAAACATATAACACATGTACCGGATGCTTCTTGCACTTTCTGAGCTTCAGTTCCCAGAACAACCAAATGAGCTGATTCGTGTGACTGAAAACATGTTTTCAGAGTGCTGAGCATTAATGTGTCAGTTTTTGAAACGACTCGGACAGTGGAGGCCACAGAGCTGCAGGCTTCCAGGCTGATTGGAGGGAGTCTGCCTCAGTTTTTGAAGTGTTCAGCTGTGAGCTGCAGTGATTCAAAGGCCAGATGGTCCAGATACGCTTCTGCCAGAAGCTAACTTCATTTCTGCCAAATGTTTGCACTCAGCTTCAAGTCAAGAGACACAACTGCTGAAAGTCTGGTGTCCAAAGTGAGTCCTGCAGAGACCAGAGTGTCCTCCATGTTTTAGTTCTTTCTCTGGTTCTCAATCAAATCCTGGTTCTTTATATCACTAAGCTGCACACAATAATTTTATTTAGTCATATTTTCAAATGTGCTGATTTTTATTGATATTCTTGTGGAATTAACAGTGGAGAAAATTACAGAAATGTTATTTTTTTTACATGATTAATAGACATTTTTGATGTCTATTAATCAAAATTTAACTGAGCCACACAAAATGACCCGCCAGCCACAGGAAGTGAGAGTTATTAAGACTCTGATGTTTTTACAGCCTACCTGCTGTCCAAGAGGAGGCCACACCTGTTGGTACATTGCTCTGTAATTGGTGTTATGGTGCTACCGTAATTCTCAGCCTCTGCCATGATGAGTGGGTTCTTAAGGTGCTCATTAACTAGCAGGATCAGAGCCAAAAACGATGCTAACCCATGTTAACTGATCATTTGGTTTTAAGTTTAACAGTGTGGGAATATTCTGTCTAAGTCACTTCTTCCTGAGAGTCAGAGACAGAAACTGAGGTCAAAGTTGACGTCATTACTACAGATGCACAATGTATCATGCATCGGTATCATGTTGGTCACCTTCTAGAATACTGGTGTCAGTCCATCATATATAAACTGGTATTGATTTTGGATATCATTATTGGTAATTATTATATTGGTTCATCCCTTATTACTGTCCCAGTTACTCAGTTCTTCTAAGAAGAGTCAAAATTTGACCTGTTCAGGACATTAATATAACAATGGAAATGATGAATTAAATTTCTGCTGTAAAATCATTTTTTTATATAACTTAATGTAGCATCTTGTTATTTCATCTCAAACGTTTTAGGTTTGCAGCTCACATTAGAATCAAGGGAACGAAAGAAACAGCAGAAAACTGAAATAGAAGAAAAAATATGAACACCCCTCAAAAGTAAAAGATCAGATCAGGTCAAAATGCAGTCATCTGGAAATATATTTGTATGTTAATATCTGCATAGAATATCTGTTGAATGTCTGGTTTGTGCAACTTGTGACTCAGAAGCGACTATGTGAAACGTGCAGCCTGGTGGCCTAATCTCCAGATCTATTTTTAGGTCTGTGGATGATGTAATTCAGCCAACAAAACTAGAGGCATTCTCTCTCTCTCTCTCTCTCTCTCTCTCTGTGTGTGTGTTTGCATACAGAGGAAGAGGCTGCTGCTGTGTGTGAAGGATGACATGGATGTGTGTAATTCCGGGGAGAATCATTGGGATGTGTGAAATTCTGCCGTTTACAGAGGAAAATCTGGCGTTTTTTCAGGACAGAAAAGCTTGACGCTCCTCTCCTGTTGTAAGTGTGCTCCGATCACCGGAGGCTTTTATTTTTCAAATTATAGGTCACCTTTGTTGTCGTTACTGTCTGACTCGGCAGCCTGTCATTACAACCTGCCTGAGAAGCATCTTCAGTTTCTTCAGGGGCTCTGAATGAGCAACCAGCTCACCCAAGTCATTCAAAAGCATTTCCGCTCTCTGCATCTTCAGATTTATCAATACAACGTTTTTATAGAGTCTGTTTGTGCAGTCCAGTCTAACACAAAGAGCTTTATGGTGATTAAGAATAGACAGACAGACATTAAACTCCTGGAGACAAATAAAATGCTCTAAGGTGACCGGACAGAGAAACCCTAAAATAAAATCAACGAAGAGAAATAAACAGAGGGAGGGAAGCCCATCAGTTATTTTGTAATGGCTGCTTCCTGATGAACCTACGTTGTCTATAAATTAGATATTTTCATAATATCTAATTCACTGTTAGATATTTTAGAGTTGATTTAAGATCTTTGGTTTTTGGACTTGATGGTGTGTAAAAGTTTAGGTCAGTTTTGCTTCCTCCTCCCCTATTGGAAACCTGTTTCTGTTTTTAAAAAAATGCACTAATAAAAGGATTTTAAACAACAAACAAACAAACGAAGCATCAAGTTGAACCTTAGTGCATATAGTTTAATTCTCGTCCTCTGACCACCGTACTCATCTGACCTCTGAACCCGCCTTCTTTTTCTCACCATTTGTAGCCAGGACTTCGACTGTGTTCATGAATTACCTCAGCATTTTCAGAGTATTTTGATGACTTTAAATTAGGTTGAAATCTGAAGTTTGTTTCCAGTTTATGAGTCAGTGAATTTTCCTGTAGAAATAATTTAATAATTTTGTATCATCAGTGGTTTTGTTTTTTAAGTTTCTCGACTGATTTTTACATCCTAACTAGAGAGTTGCATAAATTTTCAACTCTTTGAACCATCTTTTTTTTAAAAATGAGCAGACATTATGGATTTTTTTTATCCAAAGTTATGTTCGTTTTAATCAGTATTACTCTTCTTGTTTTTCTTTTTTTGTTTTGATGATCTCACATCACAGTTGTGGTAAAACGAGACATTTTTTAAAACCATTATGAACTTCAAACAAGCCGGGCGAGTTTCTACATTTCTTCCCTGAGGGACTGAATGCAAAGCGGAGCTGCTGCTGGTTTTAAGTACAGATGACGTGGTTTCAGTCATCACTGGATCTGCTGCTGCTGTTTTGTCTTCCTTCATTCTCTCTGCATTGTTGTTCCTCTTTTGTTCTGGTATAACTGTGGAGTAAAGCTGACATTTAAATGCTGACATTTAAATACTGTATTGAAGCATTTTTCCTGTCAGATACTCAGTCGGAAAATCCAACGAGACGTTCCAGATGTATCAGCAAAGCCAGAGAACATGAATGATCTTGTCCCCGTGAGGAATAAAAAGTTAAAACATGAGAATTAACTGCAGCATGTTGTTGCACGTTTAAATGCTTCCGATGGGAAAGAACACTCTAAATGAAGTTTTCAGCCTTTTGCTTCTTGGATGTGTTTGTTTTGGTTGTTGAGCTGAAAATTTGGTGTTTAAATTCTGTTTTAGTCATTTTGACTGGTCTATGTACTTGCTGTTTAGCTTCCTGTAGCATCAGTGTCTAACATCTAATTTTCAAGTTCATTGCTGAACTTGTAAAGTTTTCTTGTAAATTGATCTTTTCCACTTCATGAATACAAATTTAATGCTATATATACTGAAAAAACATTAAATCTAAACTCTTTGCACGGTTTAGGATGCTGCTAAAATGATAATGGTTGAAACACAAATTTGATGGCTGAAAGGTATTGAAAATGTTTGAAACCCTAATCCTAACCATAGCTAAGTAAAGTAATAGTTTTAGTAAGTAATGGTGGACATGATAACTAAATATGATCTAACACTAAAGTGCTAATTGTTAACATTAACTTTGCTAATGCTAAATGACTTTACCTTATCTGGCAGAAGCTAGTGCTAATGCGCTAAATCTACAGACACCAGGTGTCGTTTACAAAACCTTTATTTCAGAACGTCATCTTAAATTTCTTTGCGCTCAGAAAGTCATTCTTTGGAACATGGTTTCAGTTTTATAGTTGAGTTTTGCTAACTTCTGCATCAGGAAGGTTTAAACCATTTTCTGTAGTTCTGCAGTGATGCATTCTGGGTACTACACAGAAAACTCTGTTACTCTAAAATATGAAGCAACTGGTTGCTACAAACCCAACTTTTCTTAGCTCTTTTTTTAACCCTGTCTTTCTTCTCTGTGTGTCTTTCAGAATGAAGATGCTGGGGGCTGGGAGTTAAAGCCCTCCACCAGAGGGAAGCTGGTTCACAGCTGGGCCTGGGCCCCTGCCTCAGGTGGGGCTGAAGAGCCCTCACGGCCCCCTGCGGGTCTGGACCATGGGGGATGGAGGTGTCGGTGCAACCGGAGGAGATGGGGCCAACCGGTCTCATGTCCTGTTCGACAACTTTGTCCAGGCGACGACATGTAAAGGGACCCTGAAGGCCTTCCAGGAGTTGTGTGAGCACCTGGAGGTGAAGCCCAGTGAGCACAGGATCTTCTATCACAAGCTCAAGTCCAAACTTAACTACTGGAAGGCGAAGGCTCTCTGGGTGAAGTTAGACAAGAGGGCCTGCCAGAAAGAGTACAAGAAGGGACGTGCCTGTGCCAACACAAAGGTGAGCCTGAACCTCCGGAAACGTGATCGTTCCTGCAAAGCTGCACAGGACGTTCCTGAGGCAGAGTCTCATAATGTTTACCAATCAGATCACAGAGACGGGGCAACGTGCTTTGGATGAGAAGACAGTTTCATGCAATCATGTTTTATTTGTCATATTTCACATTAGCTTATGTTAAAGGGATGAAAATTTAAACATTGTATGTTTTTCTACTTGCAGTTGGGTTTAAACTGTTTCTAAAAACAACTCAAGCGCTTTAGTAAAAAAAAAAAAAAAAGAAAACTAACTGGGTTTTGGCAATAGATTAATGTTTGTTTGAAAAACCTTCCAAATGTTAAGTCCTGAGCTGAGCTCTGATCAGCTGTACAATGACTGCTGGAAAAGACAAGGCTGGTAAGTTGTTTACTTACCACCAGAAGCAACTTGCTGCATTCTTATTGGTTGTGCAGGAGGCTCGTCTTCTGCTTCTCAAAGATGTGCAGTTGTATATTTGTGCATCTGTTTGCACTCATTTTCCCATGTGAGGATAATTGTTGAGTTAGGGGACGTGACCAACAGCCTATTTGAATTCAAAATGACAAAGGCCCTAAAACAGCTGAAAATAGGCAGGACTGAGCAGACTAAAATCTCATTAAAAAGGATTTTGTGACAAAATGTAGTGAACCTGTTTTGCGCAGCGCCTGGGCCTATCCTAATCTGTTCAGGGAAGTGTGAAAGGTCACCTTTAATAAATCACCAGCAATTATACTGGAAAAGATGAAGAGAACATTGCCATGCAGAAGTTTTTTATTTTATCTTTTTTGTTTTTGTTCTTGCATTGAAATAATAAGCTTTGATCCATTTATTAAGGCATTATTTGCCCCCTGTTTATAATTTATTTCTAATCTTCAGTCTTCTGTCTCTCTGAATTAATACCTTCAGTTACAGAATGATGTGTTGTTTGCATCTTGCAGCAGATGCGATAGAAATGTGGTGTGAGCACATCAAGATGCATCAACACAACTAATTTAATATGACACTTAAACAAAAGCATCTGGGGGAGAAGGGTGAGTTATTGAGCCTCGCTGCACTGAATACAAGAGACACCTGGAGCAGTTAAAGCAAAATTCAACTGACAGCAATCAGCAGTATGAGCATTACAGTCAGACAGCTGAGCAAATAACCTGCAAAATAACTAAACATTTCAGGCTGGTGGAGCAGCTTTTTGCAGGGATTAATGATGGCGATAACTTTAAGTTTTATTTTTTACATATATATTGAAATTTTCACCATGTCATGACATTATAACATGAGATGGATATTGAAGCTTCCCTGCCTCCTCAATGTGGTCCTACTGCCGTCTACAGTAAAACTCTGCTTGGTCAAGGCAACCAATCAGAATGGTTTGCTCATTAAAAAGCTAGCTATTACTTTGGATTGTGTATTTGAATGAAATCTACATTTGACTTTGAATGTTTCGATTTTACTTGACTTTATATGAAATGTATTTGACATTCTGTGTGATTTAAGCTGATGAGCGGCTCAATGTTTTCAGTCTGTTAAATGTTGTAACTGACAGCAGGTTGAACATTTGCTACAAATTTCCTGCAAGTTTTTTTAATGTTTGTCTAAATTTTATTGTTTCTTTTTGCCATTTTGCTTAACCAGTAGCATTTATCACTAAATTGAAAAATTAACAGCCAATCTGTGTAAAGTGTATCACCATAAGCCCTATTTATTTCTGGAGCCAGGTGGATTTGGGGCATGCTGAAGGATGGCGTGTCGCCCGTTGATCACAGACGTCTCTGTAAATCTGCTCCGTCTCCTCAGTGTCTGATCATCGGTGCGGGGCCATGTGGCTTACGGACAGCCATCGAGCTGGCTTTCCTGGGGGCCAGAGTGGTGCTCCTGGAGAAGAGGGACGCCTTCTCCAGAAACAACGTACTGCATCTTTGGCCCTTCACCATCCACGACCTCAGGGGCCTCGGGGCCAAGAAGTTCTACGGGAAGTTCTGCGCTGGTGCTATTGATCATATCAGTGAGTGCATTTGATACTCCGGCTCTGGTTTCCCTCAGAGCCATGCATGAAGACACCTGGTGCATAGAGGGATTAATCCACACTGTTTTTTCTCTCTGCGGGTTTTAGGTATTCGTCAGCTTCAGCTAATGCTGCTCAAAATGGCCCTCCTGCTGGGGATTGAGATCCATGTCAACGTAGAGTTCAAGGGACTTATCGAGCCGCCTGAAGACCAGGAGAGCGAGAGTAAGACTCAGACTGCTGCTGTGTATCGGTTTCATCAAGCATATATCTCTGGGTTGCTGTAAGCCTGGCGCTGCAGATGCATTTCAATCTGATTACACACACTGTTTGTTCTCAGGGATAGGCTGGAGGGCTGAGGTCCACCCCAGGACACACCCTGTCAGCGAGTTGGAGTTCGATGTCATCATTGGAGCAGATGGCAGGAGGAACACACTACCAGGCAAGTCTGCATGCACAGACTGGAGGAAAAGCATTAGTAATGCACTTTGTCTTCCACTAAAGGGACCTATTATTCAAATTTCACATTCTTCACATTTTTGCACTTCCATTTGGGTTTATACTGCTTCTAAAAACAGCCCAAGCATTTAAAAAACACCCAGCTGTTTTTTGGCAAGAAGTAATTTTCTTGATGTCTGGAAGATGAGCCATTTTAAAAACCTTCCTAATATAATGTCACAAAGCAGCAGTAGGTGGAATGAACTCCCCAACAAACGAACAGTTTGGCTTGTCTGTTAGTACCTTCTGCATCCTTTAACTTGGATGATAAAAATGGTGATTATCATAAACACCTCATCTAGAGGTTCTGCAGCAACTGCTGACAGAGAATAGAGAGACCTGAACAGACTGAAGATATGACCCAAACTGAATACAATGATATCAATGCAGCACCAGAACTCTAAATTCAACCTTTTTGTACTTCTGGAGACTCAGAGTATACAAAGAGCATATCAAAAGCGTTAAATAACTGGATTTTGCCTGATATGTCCCCTTCAAGTAAACACAGCAAACAGAGCTGTTTGTTGTTCCCTCTCCGACTCGTAGTGATTATGATGTCACTGGTTTACAGCTGCAGATGGACAGCTGACCTCACTCTGCTCCTCGTGAGCGCTTGTGCACATCTACATGTTTGTTTGTGTTGAGCTGCTACATTAAACTTCACGGCATGTTTGCTGTCCTGGAACAAGAGAACAGGAACGGTTCAGATGTCTGTTTGTTTCCTGTCTGAGTGCTGAGCCTCTACCGAGTATTGACTCCATAAAAAGAACCCAGGTCTTCCGCTTGAGCTATCCACTTACAGTAAAATACATGCATACGCCATGAAAAGCTGGGAACTGTTTACATTGTCCAGAAACAGAACATCTGGTAACATTTAAGCGTTCTGAAAGCAGATATTGTTTGTGAGTTGCTCTAGCTGGTGGTATGTTTTCCTTCTGAAATGTAACCGTTCGGGTCAGTTAGCCGCTGAACCGATCCACTCCTGTTCCTGCAGGATTTCGAAGGAAGGAGTTCCGTGGGAAGCTCGCCATCGCCATCACCGCCAACTTCATCAACAGAAACACAACGGCGGAGGCAAAAGTGGAGGAGATCAGCGGCGTGGCCTTCATCTTCAATCAGAAGTTCTTTCAAGATCTCCGGGAGGCAACAGGTGACCGACGGGCAGCTGCTTAGTTTCGCTTGAATCCAAAGTTTGGAGTGAAAGTTGGAGGAATAAATCTTGCCGGTTTCTGTAATTCTGTAATACAGCTCCACTGTAATTTAGCAGAAACCAGATCCACATGTAAAAGACTTTTTTATCGTCTGTCATTTTGACAAACAAAGAAATTCTGTGATAATCTAATTTTACCCGTCAGTTTCTATAACATTTAATTTTTATTCAGTTTATTAGTATTCAATCTGAACAAACTGAAATTACGATCTACATCAAGCAGATGAATACTTGTAGCTTTTTTTTTTTCTAGTGACAAAAATCTAAATCTGTGTCTCTATGGACCATAAATTGTGCAAACTGCAATTAAGAAACTAAATTTGCTTCATGGAAACGCACCATTTCTGAAAAAATGTTTTTGCACTTGAGTGTATGATTACAGAGCCGGGTGATATAGGTGTTCATTTTATAAATCACTTCTTTATGGAAGCAGCACATGCAAAAAAAGATATAGATATAAATGTTATAATAGTTTGAATAATTTTAGGTTTTGTTTGAGTTGCCAGCCTTGCTGCCATTTTATTGCTGACTAGACAATGTCCTTGGCGCTCTGAATCCCATAATTGCTGCTCCGGTCCTGAAATGACGACAGGACTGGCAGCCTTGGCAGCAGGGAGAAGAATTGTGTTCTGTTTCTGACAATCCATCTTTTTTCTTTTTGTCTTTTTAGGTATTGACCTGGAAAACATTGTGTACTACAAGGATGACACACATTACTTTGTGATGACTGCCAAAAAACAGAGCCTGCTGGAGAAAGGAGTCATTCTGCATGTGAGTGATCAAAGCGCTGGCGTCTCTTTCGGTTCCTCTTTACCCAATGCAAAAGCTGCGAACACGCAGAAACAGTCCCAGTCAGAAGAATGTCTCTCCTGTGGCTCTCTTTCATTATTTTGTCTTTTTTTCTTCTTTGTGTGACTTCGCCAAGCGTTGGTCTAATGGCCGAACCGAGCCAACAGCGTTCAGCAGCTCGCTGACTGTAGACGGTGGCTTCCTTTCTCTGGGCACTTTCCTCAGGAAACAGGAAAGACCCTTTAAATGCCCTCCTTCATGTGAACACATAACGTTGCTGTGTGTGTTATGGAAGAGTTCCTTACGGTTGGTTCAGTTTTGGATGGCTGAGTCAGGATTTTTGGAGCTCTGAATTATTACCTGAGTTATGAAAAGGTTGATTCTGCACTGTTACCTGGAAAAGTTTTCACACATTCAGAATATTTCACATTTTTTCCCAAACTTCATTGCATATTGTTGTGATTTCTACCCCCTTTTAATCTAATGCTCATAAAAGGAGATGGAGAACTAAAGCAGCATGTTAGCTGGATAAGTTCTGAAGTCGTGAAGCCTCCCTGCTGCTGCTAGGCACAACATTTAGTTACATTTCAAAATCCGAAAATCCAGCTCTCTCTCTGCTCTTTTCTGCAGTGTGTACTGTATGCTATTTTGCAGCCTCTACTTCCTATTTACTGCAGGAAGTAGAAGAATATTACACTTTTTGAGACTTTGTTAATTTGCTCCAAACCAAAAGATGTAAACACGTCTAATTTGCATTTTCTTAGTTGCAACCTTTTAAATGTTTGCTCAAAATTCGCATGAGTCTGATGGAAACATGGCGTCTGAATCATTACCCCTCTGATTGCTGTTGTTAAGTCTCCCCGTTCTGTCTCTGTTGATGTCCTGCAGGACTATGCAGACACTGAGCTGCTCCTGTCCAGGGCTAACGTAGACCAGGCTGCCTTGCTGTCTTACGCGCGTGAAGCTGCAGATTTCTCCACCAACCACCAGCTGCCCACCCTGGACTTCGCCATCAACCACTACGGCCAGCCCGATGTCGCCATGTTCGACTTCACATGCATGTACGCGTCGGAGAACGCCGCCATTGTCCGCCAGCGCAACGGCCACAAGCTGCTGGTGGCGCTAGTGGGCGATAGCCTTCTGGAGGTGAAGACCGATTGTCTTCTATTGGACCGATATCGTTTGTAATTGTTCAATTACAATTCTGATCAAATGTAACATCATTGAACTGTTTTAGAAATTTATTAACATAAATAACAATAAATAAAATTAATATCTTTGAATTACTCCAGTTTTCCAATTCATGTAAAATCAACAGATTCCTGTATTTTTTCATGTTGCTGTTAAATTCTAACTTTATTGTAAATTTTCTTCAAAAATAGTCAAACACATTAGGTTTGCTAACTACCACCTGTAGGTGGCAGTAATTGATTCTTAAATGGCCAATTGCAAAAAGTCACATTTCGCATCATACATGAGTGCAAAATATTTCTGACAATCTGTCTGGTCATTTTTAAAGTCTTTTTTCTTAGAATCTCTTTTCAGAGATTTGAAAGATATTTGATGAGGACAAAACATCACAGAAAATTTCTTGCCTAACTTTGTAAAAAAATCAGTGATTTGATTGGAAGAAAACCTGAAAATCAATTGTGAAATCCTGTAGGACAGTTTTAATTCCCTCTCCTGCGGTGTGACCATATTAGGTAAATGAATGTGCTTTTCTCTGCAGCCGTTCTGGCCCATGGGCACCGGCATTGCGCGCGGTTTCCTGGCAGCCATGGACTCCGGCTGGATGGTGAAGAGCTGGGCGCAGGGAAAAACTCCTCTGGAGGTTCTGGCTGAGAGGTGCGAATGTGGAAACACTCGTACACATGTGCCAAGATTCACATTGTTCTTGTGTTCAGATTTACACACAGATCCACATTCCTAATCCGCCTCTTCAGATACACGCTTTTATCTCTAAGTGCTTTACTAGGAACTGTACCCGCTTGCGATTTAAAGCTTCAGACCCACCTCTCTGAGTACTAATGGGATAAGAAGCTCTCATATGGCCTGAATGTGGCTCCCCAGTCATGCAGCATGTCTCTTTGCTTTGCTTTAATGGTTTGTTAATGGACTGGATGAGCTGGTCCAGTCCAGGGAAGGATAGCTCACTGTGTTGCTCTGTTTTTTAGGGAGAGCATATACCGACTTCTGCCTCAGACAACACCGGAAAATGTCAGTAAGAACTTCAGTCAGTACAGCGTGGATCCGACCACACGTTACCCCAACATCAGCCTCAACTTCCTCAGGCCCAGTCAGGTGAGTCTGACTGTTCACAAACCGCAGGGATAATTTGGGTTTTTCCATTCAGGCAGAAAATCAGCTCTGAAAAACATTTCTCATGATGACCTACAGTAGCAGCTCCTAGAAATTTATCACATTTTGTTCTGTTACAACCATAAAATGATATGTACTTTATTGGCATTTTATGCAAAAGTCAAAAACAAAGCAGATGAGAATTTTTAAAATTTTATATCAAAAATGAAATCTATCCATCATCTTCAGCATAATTTCCTTGAGCAATTTAAAAAAAAAAGATCAAAATAGATTGAAAACATTGAGAGCAACAAATCTCCATTGTGCACGAATCTTATGTTCTCTGCACTTGATAAACTTCTGACACACCACCAGGGGGCGTGTGTCTGAATGAGATGGTTTCATCCCCGAACTGTGATGTAGATATCAACCAAATTAGGCCGTTGTGACCAATAGGAAAATTCAACTGCAGTAGACACTGTTCGACCAATAGAGGGCGCTGAGATTGAAATAATATTGAAAATATGGCAGTGTGCACAGAAACATAGAAACCACATTAAAGAACTAATCTCGACCGTTCATCTGCAAGAGAAAAATGATTTGGGATTTTGTTGCCCTTTAAATTTTGCGGTTGTCATGTGACAAAATGAGAAAAGCTCCACTTCATTTTGTAATGACATCAGTCTGACATGCAGTAACAGTGTTTGTGCTGCAGGTGCGACATCTCTTTGACACGGGAGAAGAAAGGGAAATCCGAATTGAAATTGAGAATGTGATCAACTCGTCGACGCCGAAGTTAGTCCGGAATGGTTTGTATTATTTCTCTTTCCATTTTCATTCCTGGAGTTAATTAGCTGAGCATTAGCAGTGGATCTGCAATGTGTTGAAGAGAGACATCACTTTGTTTAAATGAAATAATGAGTGACTGTATTTTCACTCCAGACAATTACCTGCTTGACAAACAGTTTCAAGGTAACAAAAAGTCTGAATGCATGGTGTTCCTCAAGTTTTCTAATAGTTTTGACAGTTTTAAACCCTCCCTACTTTGTATTCATAAAGAAAGAAATGTGAAGGTAATGGTGGAATGTGAGAACTTTGTTCACGAGTTGCAAACGTTTCCTTTCATGACTCACTAACCCGGCCGGATATGCTGCCATCTTCCTGGATTTATTCAGCAGCTTGTTTTAAAGATTCCCTCTTAAATCTGCAACCTCTAACTTCTTGTTTGCATCCATTTCCCCTTAAATCAGTAATATTGAGTTTCTTGAGATCGATACTAACGCTACCTTTAGGATCACGGACGACAGTATTTGTGTGATTTTCTGCCCGGTATGCTGATCGCATTTCTTTTTATTTTTAATCCTTCAGATCCACTACTTTATCTCCAGCATTTTATTTAATTATCATTTGGTCTTTTCTTCCCAGAATCCATTGCTCGGTCCAGTAAGCTGCTGAACTGGTGCCAGAGGCAGACAGAAGGATACAGGAACGTCAGCGTGACGGATCTCACCATGTCGTGGAAGAGCGGCTTGGCGCTCTGCGCCCTCATTCACCGATACAGACCCGATCTCATGTGAGTAGCTGGAGTCAGAACCTGCAGAGTGACAAAGAAAGATGGTAGATTTGTTTTTCTTCTGCCAGGTTGCTGAGGAGTGAATAAATAATGCTATATGGCCAAAGCATTATTATTTGGAGTTACTGGTCTGTCCAAAGTAGCAAAATATGTTCCCAATTATTTTTGAGTACAGTGAAATGCATATTTGAAAAACTTCCAGTTTTTTAAAGGGACAGCATTATGTGCAATTGACCTTTTTGAGTTTGACATCATATTATAATGTTATTTTCTCATCAAAACATACCTGTAGTGTTGCTTTGATTTCTTAATGCATATTTAAGAAATCCTTTAATCTCCGTAGCAACCATGCAGCTGTGCAAGCCGCCTGGTTGGACCGAGCCCCACCTGAGAGCTGCAGCTCCTCCTCTGAGCTGCAGCTCCTCCTCTGACCTGCAGCTCAGAGGAGGAGCTGCAGCCCCGCCTCTTAGCTGCAGCCCCGCCTCTTAGCTGCAGCTCCTCCTCTGAGCTGCAGCTCCTCCTCTGAGCTGCAGCCCCGCCTCAGAGCTGCAGCTCCTCCTCAGAGCTGCAGCTCCTCCTCTGAGCTGCAGCTCCTCCTCTGAGCTGCAGCTCCTCCTCTGACCTGCAGCTCAGAGGAGGAGCTGCAGCCCCGCCTCTTAGCTGCAGCTCCTCCTCTGAGCTGCAGCTCCTCCTCTGAGCTGCAGCCCCGCCTCTGAGCTGCAGCTCCTCCTCAGAGCTGCAGCTCCTCCTCTTAGCTGCAGCTCCTCCTCTGAGCTGCAGCTCCTCCTCAGAGCTGCAGCCCCGCCTCTGAGCTGCACCTGTCATATTTTATATGTATTTTATAGATAGTTAAATTTGTAATAACTGAAGTTAATATAGTTGTGTGGTTATGCTATCAAATGGCACTGTGTGCCCCTTTAGCATAAAGGCTAATAAACTGCTATCTATTTCCGTAGATCATTTGAGGAGTAGTATTATGCCTTTTGCAGTTCTGTTCTGTGTCGTATGTTAAGTAGTTTGGCTTTCTGCTCTGATGGAGCCTGCAGTCAGCTGCTTAACACTCACTCTGCTGGTTCTGCTATTCCTGTTGCAAACACTGCCAAGTATGTCTTCCGGTGGTTAGCCTGGTGCTCAGCCTGCAGTGATGGTGTTTGTAAACGGTTTTAATCACCCAGCAGGGATTTTGGTTTCAAACTGATGGTTAACGAAGTCCCACCGGGTTTGTTACTGGAGTCTTCCTCCAACCAAACCTTCCTCTGTAGCCTATAGAGCATAAACACTTTGCTCACCATCACACACACCATAAACAGCGCAGTTTCCATCCGCTGTGTCTAATGGGGTTTACTACCCTCTGGAGGTTACGCTGCAATTAACATTAGAAGCTATTAGTGGCTATGTCCTACCTGACCTTTACAGAGTAATGCCCGGCTGCGTCTGATTGGCCGGATGATGGGAGGAACAGAGTAATGAGCGGAGGTCCAACAGAACCGCGCTCATGCCTTCTCATGTATAAGATGGATGTAAAGAGGGTTCAGAGGGAGGTCTCACTCTGTCCCTGATGTGATGTTTGGATGTTTATGGTTTTAAATGGACTTCATGTTGGAGCTGAGATGTATCAATGATGCATGTTAAGAGTATTTCAGGCTGAAGTATGATGACATTTACAGTGAGGCTTTTCCACAAAGTATACAGCAGTTAGCAGTGCAGAAATGCTGCGTCGTCAGTGGTTGTATTATTCCAGACTCCCTGGCACCTCGTCCACATGAGACGTTAGGGGGTCTGCTAGGTTGGAGAAGCCAAACTTTGCTTTCAAATCTGGTTGCAAGTCATGAGATCATCTGGTAAAAACATTGAGAACTGCAGGATCCTTCAGTTCTCTGGAAGCTTGAGCTGCTTGTTTTGTGTTTACAGCCCACAGCATTTACTGTTTCGCCTCAACGTTCGAGTCACAAGAACAAAGAGATCCTCTTTTTTTTTCTCATTTATTGAAGCGGTGAGGTGAAATGGCTTAAAAGCAGGACTATGTGGGTTTGAAAACAAAAGGAACCGGTTTCAAAGAACTGAGAGTCCCGCTGAGCAGCTTCACATCTGCCTTTTAGATAATATCACTGAAATGGATTAAATTTCTTTCATAATTTGGATTTTTCTGAGATCTTTTTGTCACCTAAAATGATTTTTTATTCATTTTTATTTTTCAGATTTAAATAACAACATTAAAAAACGATTATACTCATGACAGTGATATTAATGTTTTATTTTTAAAACATCCTGAATATTTAAGCTATTTATTTTTAAATGTGTATATAATAAGGATATAATAAGGACTTTATGCAATAAAAAACAAACTTAGCCAATTGATGTTTTGGAGGAAAGAAGTGAATCACAAACATTCATCATTAATCCATTTCTCAGCTTCTCACTGAAGATGTTTTAGCCAAACACCAGCAACAGAAAACATATTTTTATTGGTATTTATATTTTTGAACTATTAAGGCCATGTTGATTTTTGCTGTTTATGCACAATTCAACGTTGACTCTGCCTCCTTGTTGCGGGTTTTCAGAGACTTTGACTGTCTGGATGAGGAGAACCATGAGAGGAACAATCAGCTGGCGTTCGACGTGGCAGAGAAGGAGTTTGGCATTTCGCCGTGCATGACCGGCAAGGAGATGTCCTCAGTGGTGGAGCCAGACAAGCTCTCTATGGTCATGTACCTCAGCCAGTTCTATGAGATGTTTAGGGACACAGTGCCACCTGGAGGTGAGTGGCGGTACAACACAGTGGCCCTTGTGTTTGTGAATGATTTGGTTTGTATGAAATTGGGTTACTTTTTGTTAAATCGGTGATTTGTTCTCAGATTAATTGGGTGTACAGAGTGAGACGTTTCAAAGCATATTATCTTGTTATATTTTAGTTTCTTGTTTCTGCTATAGAATAATATCACAAAACATCATTAATAACAGTGATAAACATCATAGAATTAAATGATCTATTTTTGTCCACTTGTATTGTTTTTATCTCCAAAGTGTACTGGTGGAAAAGTTATATATCTTAAAATGTGTGAAAATTGCTTGAATTTTTAAGTGTTCGGCTTCATTTCTGATGTGATCTACTTTTATGCCTCTGAATCTGTTTAGATAATCACAACTTGAGTCCAGAAGAGAAAGCTGCGCTGATTTCCAGCACAAAGTCTCCTATCTCCTTCCTCAGCAAGCTGGGTCAGAGCATCGCTATTTCCAGAAAGAGAAACCCCAAGGTAAAATTCACTAAAAAAAACTAAACTGCAACACCTTCAGCTCCCTTTTTCAACTCTTCCTCTTTAAGCTCATGCTTCAGGTCAAAATAACACCTAGCGTTTTGTAAACAGGATAAAAAGGAAAAGGATGTGGACGGTTTGGGCAAAAGAAGGAAAACCAGTCAGTCTGAAGATGTGAGTCTGACAGAGAAGTTTGTGATCGTTAGTTCAGAAGTCCATCCATCTGGAATGAACCAATTATTCTCACTTGACCAAATCTGGATTATGTTGTTTCCCCAAAGGAGGACGTTTCCAGGTCCTGTCGGGAAGAACGGCCGTCTGTCCCTGCTGTCTTGTCAGACAGAAAAATGGACTGTGCTGCTGCAGGAAACCACAACAAAGTGAAGGTGATGGCCACGCAGCTGCTGGCCAAGTTCGAAGAGAACACCCCAGCTCAGCCTTCAGGCCTCAAACGACAGGTACGCAGGAAACATGCAGGATCTGTTTCAATATTCCTGCAGCTGCAGGCGGGACACGGTCACATCGGGTTTGATGTGACAGAATCTTCTGTTTGACTCGGCTGTGCAGTAGACCACGGTATTAAAGAGCTGAAGTCCAGAACGCTACCGGTCAAGCAGATGATTGTTTCTGGGTCATGTGGGCAACTTCGCTGTCCTGACTGGACCTGAATGCACCGTCTGATTCACAGTGCTTTGGTTTGGCGGCTGCTGATGTGTAATCTGAGGAACTATGGGATGGTTACGTTTCTGAAAAGGAGACGTGTCAGTTCCTGGGTTTCCTACGGAAACATGGAGTGGATTAAATTGGGAAAAACTGCATGAGAAGATGTATGAAACTGCTTCTGCTTGGAGGCTTTTGCACATCACAACATAATGTGAAAACACCGCAGCCCCGTTAAAGCGTCCAATGGGCGTAAATAGGAAGAAAAGAAGATGAGAGATGTTCCTAAATGAGGCTCTATAAACAAAACGCTCGACAAATAGTCAATATTTTATATCAGACTTAGTGGCGGGACTCGATTAACATTTTTAATCAAAATAATTGCAGCATTTAATTAATTAATCAAATTCTCGTTGAACACCAGACTCTGACAATATAGCCAATATTCTCAATTCAAAAACCCATTTCAGTGCTAAATTATTGAATAAATAGACACATAAAAATGATGATATATATTGTTTTTAATCTGTTCTTCAGATTATTCAACCATCAGATTAGAGCAATGTGTTTTTATATTCATTCAGCTTTCCAGTGTTGCAGTGACTCCTGATCATTCATTGATATTCTTTAGAAATCTGGATTTACCGTTAGCTGCTACGTCTTTAGCACTGACGTTACCGTTAGCTGCTACATCTTTAGCACTGACGTTACCGTTAGCTGCTACATCTTTAGCACTGACGTTACCGTTAGCTGCTACATCTTTAGCACTGACGTTACCGTTAGCTGCTACATCTTTAGCACTGACGTTACCGTTAGCTGCTACATCTTTAGCACTGACGTTACCGTTAGCTGCTACATCTTTAGCACTGACGTTACCGTTAGCTGCTACATCTTTAGCACTGACGTTACCGTTAGCTGCTACGTCTTTAGCACTGACGTTATCGTTAGCTGCTACATCTTTAGCACTGACGTTACCGTTAGCTGCTACATCTTTAGCACTGACGTTACCGTTAGCTGCTACATCTTTAGCACTGACGTTACCGTTAGCTGCTACGTCTTTAGCACTGACGTTACCGTTAGCTGCTACATCTTTAGCACTGACGTTACCGTTAGCTGCTACGTCTTTAGCACTGACGTTACTGTTAGCTGCTACATCTTTAGCACTGACGTTACTGTTAGCTGCTACGTCTTTAGCACTGAGATGTTATTTTAGGCTTTCATAGCTGCATTGATAGGCTAACTTATGTTAGTTATGTTTTAGCATAACTTAAACACAGTAATAGTCTTTTCCAGTATCTCATCAGATCAGTAGAATTTAACCGTGTTAAAATCCCGGCATTATTATTGTAAGTGCATGTAAAACCTGGGTGAGGTTGGAAATTTAATCCCACATTATGGGATTAAATTAAACCATGCAATCTCCATGCTTTGCAGCTTATTACTGTTGTATCTGAACTCTGTGTGGAAAGGTTGCTTCTTTGACCTAATCTTAAAAAAAAAACAAGGCTCTTTTCAGGTTGGTTTTAAGGAAAAGGTTTTTCTTCTGTTGAGAATGAATTGAAGTAACGAGTTAAAATTTTTGCCAAAAAAAAACAACAACCTTTTTGATCATTTACAAATGATGGACAAAACAGATTTCCTATGTGTTTTTTCTCTTTTTATTTAGATTGGTCTCCTGCATGACATTCCTTCTGCAACATATCAAAGCTTCATCTGCTCCCTGATATGTTGACATCATCATCATAAACTCTTTCTTTTCTCCTCTGTGACTCTTTTTTTTTTCTTTCTGTTTTCTCCCTGGCCTCTCCTCGCCTCCTCTCTGTGGACCGTTCCATGACGCCTTGCATGATTGTTCTGTCTCTCATTCTGGCCTCTGCCATGTTTGCCTGACCATTAAAGGGGGACTCTCTGCCCAACCTGGACCACCTTTTGCCCCTTTGCCCTCCACCAAACCCTGTGAGCGAGCCAGTGCGCCTGGCTCCTGTCCCTGCATGGAGAAAGGTAGATGCAGATCTGATTAACCAGCAGTGAGGAAGCTGTGCTGCGTTGTGCTTGTTGAGAGTACGTTGTGTCTGTCGTGCTATCTCTTCCGTGCTTGTTCTGTTCTGGTTCAGAGACGCACCCAACAGCAGGAGAAGCTGAGCATTCGCTACAAAGAAATGGTCAAATGTCAGACGCTACCCAGCAGAGGGGATCAGGTATGGTTAGTTAGCGCCGTAGTTCTCCAGCCCTTAGAAACTCCTCACATCCTAAGACGATACATCATAGATCACAGCTTTTGTAGAGAAAGATGCAGAATGTGCACATTTAGGTTTCAAGGATAAACAATTCTGCAGTTGCCTAAAAAATACTGTTTTGCGATCGATGACAAGTGATGCTCTGCTCTGCCGATACCGATTTTAGCCAGTTATGACTTCCAATATTGACTCTTTTTATTCACGTTGAGGCGCCAAGATGTATTGGAAGTGCAGGACCGATTGTTTTCTCCGGTTGTTTCTCCCAGGACAGCCTTGCTTCTTCTACTAATGAGTAGATGCCTTTGCCATAATATTTTATTTAATCTTGCTAATCGTACTTATGTATGAAGTATATGAATGTTAATATTCTTACTTTGTAGAAAAGTGTTTGCTGCAAATCCACTAATACTCAGAGATCCTCCAGCTCTTCAGCTGCTCTCCATGGCCGTCGTATCTTTCCTCATCAATGGGTTGTCAATAAATTACATGTTTAGTTTGCATCCTTGTCTGTTTGTGCAGCTCATCATGCAGCACCCTATGACCATTTTTACTGTGAAATCAACTGAATAAGAGTGATATTAAGCAACAAACTGTGGCGGTTGTCAAGCGGCGGGAAGATGCTGATTGATTGTTTAGAGGTCCGTCATGACTTGGAGTCATAAACCATTCAGACAAATGTCTGATTGTAGTCGCATTGAATTAGTTATGTGAAATTTTAGCAGATGTTATCAGAGCTGAAAACTTGACACTGCTTTGGTCTCACTAGTAGATTTTAAGTGTGTGTGGGTGTGTGTGTGTGTGTTTGTGTGTGGTTGCTTTTTATTGGTGTTAATTAGTCTTGGTTGTAATTGTTGCAGCCCAACTAAAAGCTCACTACAGTTGTTTTCTTATGCAAATTGTCGATTCTCCCCACGACTGGTTTAGAAGCTCTGCTGCATTTAACACTGTAATAAACATTTGGTTTATTATGACTTGTTTTGTTCAGTTATTTACTTTTGCACATCTTATCGTTTTATTCTTCCTCTCCTGAACTTGCTGTTCCTGTCCCTCACTTTTCAAGGCCAGAAGTGCTGCAGATCAAACGTCCAGCTCGGGCTCTCGGAGCTGCCCAAAGAAAACCATTCTGCTCCCTTCCTCCTCCTCCACTTCCTCGCTCTCTCTTCACTCAGAGGTGACATAAAGTCTGCTGTTTGTTTCTGTCTGTCTGCCTCTCTAGCTATAAATCCTCAGCAGACCTTCCTCTAGCTTCCCTTTAGTCCAGCTGCTCGCCATGTTTTCCCGTCAGTGTCACGTTAACTTTGTGGAGAGATCAGGTTGTCTATAAAAATGGGGAGAATTGCTTTTCGAAACCCTTCTCTACTCGTTTCTGTTTTCAAGAATTTCCCCCCAGAGCAAGAGGAGCTTGAATACTATGAAAGGCCTCTGACACACAGGGTACAGTACTGCGTCTCTATATGTTCATAAGATGTTAAAAACCCGTCAGAGTCAACCATGAAGTCTCACCAGAACTCCTTCAACAGGAAGGGAAGCAGTCACTCACAGTTGACCCCCCTCCCATTCACATTCCTGGCATTCAGGAGCGGGCCGACCGCCTCATCTCCAAGTTTAAGGGCAAAGCTGATAAACCACCAAAGGTGCTCGGCATGCATGGACTTTCTTCTACCTTTGGGCTCATTTGTTGCACAGATCAAAACGTTTCTGCTGAGTCTGAACATCTAATTTCCCCTTTCAACCTTCCTCTGCCTCCCGGAAGCCTAAGAAAAAGCCGTCCCGTTTCTTTTTAGAGCAGTGGTACTTGACCCGAGGCCTGAGTCCGAACCCAGTGTCACCTCTGTCCTCCCCTGAAGCTTCCAGAAAGGTCAGACCGAGGCTCACCCTCTGCAGTGCTGAAAAATAAAAAGTTTTTCTTGAAAATATAGCCATAATTGAAGTTTTACCTTAATTTTTCACATTCTGAGTTTATTTAAAGTGAAGTCTGTGGTTTTGTAAGACATGTTTGTGCCATATTTGCCGACTAAGTGCAGCGAATCCTTTCGCATCATGTAAACGCTCTGCTTTAAATTACTGCATGAATGAAAGGCTCAGTTTGCCCCACAAGCTGGGCTGATTGATTGAGAAGTTTGATTCTTGGTGCTTTATTCCTGCAGTTCCCCTTGGTAACTAAATCAATTGCTTTTCTGCAGGAGCCAGTGAGGCCTCTGGACTCTGAGCAGATGCCCATATATGTGCTTAGTATTCAGGAAAGAGCCGAACAACTTGAATTTCAGTTGGAAAGCAAGCGAGTCGGGCCGCAGGTGAATCCCCCCTTTAACATAAACAGCTGAAAATAGCAAACGATGACGATCCCTCGTTCTCTGCTATTTTAAGCTTGTAATCAAGTGATTATAGGAGAGAATCAGAATACAAGTTACACTATGGCTAGCTTTAACTTAGCAGAAGTCCAGTTCTTAAAGAACATAAATCATCATATTTTAAAGGGAGAAAAGCCTAAAATCATTTATAATGATAAGAGTTTTCTGTGTATGACGACTCAGATTCATTTCTTAAAAACATTTCTCACAGAAAATATCTGATGCTTATTGATGACAGAAAAAGGATGTAGTGAGCATCTTTGCAAAGATCATCTATGGAGGAAATTCATAGAACGTTGTAGAAGGAAACGGGTGAAGAGAGGCTAAAAAACTCTTTTTGGGACTATTTAGCAGTTTAGATTGTAAGTTAAATCAATTTTCTTTCATGTAAACTAAACCCATAAAAACTGTCCTCTCTCCCTCTTGAGCCAAAGAAAAAACCGTCTCGTTTTTTTATGGAGCGATGGCACCTGGCCCGCACCCAGAGCCCCCCCGCCACTCCCCTGCCCTCCTGCTCCAGACAGGTAGTCGTTTCGCACCTGGAGGGCACGGATTGCTGACGCTGACACACTGCACCTGCATTTGGTGTTCCAGGAAGATGCATCACCACAGTTAGCTTCAGAATGGCTTAAAACGACTAAACTCACTGCAGACTGTCATCCTGCTGAGAAATGAAAACACAAACTGAGCTGCAACCTGCTGCACATTGATTGTTGTTGCTGTGATTAATAATTGTGTTGTTTTTCTGTAACTGTGGCTCTGAACTCTAAATGTTATCACCCTGAGAATCCACAGAAAGGCTCCAGTCATCAGGACTGGCAGTTCTCATTCTGTAGTTGCAATAAATTCTGGTGCTATAGTGGATAAAACTTGTATCTGGGAGGTTTAATAGGATAAAATCTTATTGTACTGAAGATTATTGTTTCAAATCTAGATGAACTACCAGCTTTAGTGAAGAGCAGGAAACCGGCTTCCATTTTGCTTTCGGTTTTCAGTCCTTGTTTCTTAAATCATTAAATAAATGTGTTTGTGTTTTTTATTTTAGCCTCCTTAAGGTTGCTGTTTATGGATAAGATCAAGGATTGAATTTGTGTTAGGTTAATTTCTAGTTATATGTGTACCAGTAATGTCTCAGTTCAGGCTAAAAGTCACGGTTTGGGTGCAGAAATGAATAGAAGTCAATCCAAAGTCCTTGTGAAGGGAGAAACAAATAATATGTTTTAACATGTCTGTGTGTGTGAGAGTGAAAAATGCTGCTTGAAGTGACTGTGGAAACATAATCCATATGCATTGCAGAAGCACTGATTAGATTCCTGTTTAGAAACTTTATTAGTTCATTTTTTCATCTGTGAAGCTCAAGCTGAGACATAGTGATACACTTCAAGTGTTTATGTCTGTTGATTTGGGTGAATATGGCTTGCAGCCTAAATTCAGCTTCTCTGAAGTGGATAATATTATGTAAGACTTGCAAAAAGTAAGGAATGTTTAGTGGAAGGAAAAATGCTGTAGCATTATGGTGCTGACAGGCCAAAACTTTTGGGGGAACATGGGGAGTGTCACGATGTCGTCTTCTCTTGCTCTAGGATTTAACTGGTCCAAAATAAGTTCAGCCGTCGACCAGGATGTGTTGCAGAACGTCATGTTTCTATCGTCTGACAAGTTTCAGTGCTGATCTAAGTCCCAGTAGGACTTGGTACCGACCCACACTGTTAAAAGTACCAATACCTGGTAAGCATGGCAACACTAGCAACCTGACCTGATCCCTACAAAGAATCCATGGGCTGATAAACACCAGAACCAAAACGCTCAGTGTTAAAGCTTCCTGAGCAGCCCAGCAGAACCGCAGGCTGGCCTCCATGCTGCGCTGCATTGATGCAGGAATTCATGCAAAAGGAGCCCAGACCATGTCCTGAATGCAGATCCATTTTGCTTGTTCACTTTTTTTCTGACACATTTCCTTCCACTCAACTTTCCTTCAATGTGGATACAATGTCTGTGAACAGACCACGTCCTCCGCAATGACTTTCTGTTAGTTAATATGTCAACATTAGTAATATTTACTTTAAGTCTGTTTTATGTAAATCTTTAGTTTTCTGAGAAGCTGAATTTGCTGTTTTCTTTGCCAGGATGATTTAAACTAACAGGAATATATAGTGGTAATTTATCACTGTGTGATGAAAGAGTTTCGCCTTGTGAAGGAGTTCAGTTGGGTTTCAGTTTGTTGTCATGAGCTGAGTTTTGTTTGCAGCTTGTTCAGTGAGGCGGCTGCAGCTCTTCCTAACGCTTGGTCAGTGAAGCATGGAAACAGCTCTGTCGTGTGTGAACTCCCCTTTTCCCTCTGCTTGTACACACACCTTTTCCCTTTCGTTCTCCATGTCCCATTCCTGTGCTTCAGTCATTTCTAATGTTCTTCACTGTCTCTCATGCTGCTGCTAGCACTTGGTGAGGATGTACACAGGGGGAGTTAGCACCCTGGCTGAGCAGCTAGCCGGCCAGCTTCAGTCTCAGGAAGAGTCCAAACCCACACATGTACCAGACAGGAGGGATTTGGTAAGCATGTTGTCTGTAGGGTAGAAAGCACCAAAGCAATCCTTTGTGCTTAATCAACTGACTCTAATTATTACAAATCATCCACCCACAGTTTGACTGTTTTTCTTTTATTATTTACAAAGGACATAAATACTCAAAAGGGTTGAACCCCATACATTTTGCATGCAGGACCTGGAACAGACAGTTTATGGCAAAACAGTGACAAGATTCAATAAAATTAATGTATTGTGTCAGGAAAGTCAAAGTGTTTTTCTTTACGTTGCACCATCAGAGCGGATTCTTATTTTTTTAAATGTTATCTGTCACAGTTTAGTATCCTGTTGCCAATTCGGTGATGCTTTATTACTTTGGGGTGATCTGACAGAAATCTGCCCACATCAGTGAGTTCTACATTTCCTGAATCCAGACACTGATTCCTGCGTTTCCATGTGTGAAAGAATGAAAACTGAGGTTGTGAGCAGGAGGCGTTCAGGGACGAGCAACATGTTTTAAAAGTTAGAGAGACGCATTGTAGCTTCAGAAGAATTCTGTCTTTAAAATCCATGATGAAAATGAAATATGAGCATAATGCGACCCAAACATTGAAGACAGACTTTATGAAAATGGTAAAAGATATGAACAAGCAGAGATATACAGTAGTTAAAGGATATGACTGAATTTTGATGTTGTTATGGTGTCTCTAGGTGAAAGCATTTGGAAGTAGGTCACTTTTCTTTGTATTTCACTTAGAAAGGACATAAATACTTAAAGATTGTGTAAAAAGGGTTGAACTCATAATAACCTAGCTTTCCCGTTTGTTCTGTGTTTTCATCTAAGTGCTGACTCGACTGTTTTTCTTGCAGGGTTCTCTCAGGAAAGAGTTTCCCGTCAACATCGGCGGCAGCGACGTCTGCTTCTTCTGCCGGAAGAGAGTCTACGTCATGGAGCGGCTGAGCGCCGAGGGAAAGTTCTTCCACCGCAGCTGCTTCAAATGCGACTACTGCGGGACGACGCTGCGACTTTCCTCCTACGCATTTGATGTGGAGGACGGTGAGGCCAGCACTGGAGAAGCATCAAGCTGTTATTTTGGATGCACACACTCTAGATTCTGTGGTTGTTACTGAACCAACCACAGACAGTTTGAAATATTTCATCTGCTGGGTGAAATACAAGGAACATTATTTATTTTTTTTACTGAAAACAAAATTATCAGAATGATGAACAAGATAAACTGCAGCTTTTGAAGCAGTGTAACTCTGCTGCCCTCTAGTGTCAGTTTTGAGCAACGTCTGTTTGAACAAACTCCTTTTTAAATCACAGATTTTTTTTTATGTTAAGAATTTAACTGATAAATAGTTTCAAAACGTTTTTTTAAATAATGTTTCCTGTACAATTTTTTCCAACAATAACTGATAGAGTAGTGCTTCAATGTAGGTAATAAAATGTTTATTTTCTTATTTAAGAAAGTAATATAAGTATTGTGATTTTTTAAACGTATTTCTAATATTCCATAAAATAAGCTTAAGGATGTGGCGATTTTTTTAATGGGAATAATAAATGGAATAATCCAGTTCTTAAATAATCGCTAGCTGTAGCCCTAGTTTAAATTAGACAAAAGTTTATGTTTTGATATCCTTTTTTCAGTTTGTTTTTTGTCCAATAGTTATTTTTCAGTTGAATTGTTCAATGAACTCTGGAATTACAGCAAGTGTGCTGACATTTTTCTTTAATCTAACATTTAAAAGTTAGATTAATCAGGGCATTAGTAGTTTGTTTGTGTCGGGGTCTGTGCTCTCGCCCTGAACCTGCCGGTCCTGCGGTCGCGGACTTGCTCTCTGTCCAAGGTTTCCATTGTTCTGACGGACAGGCAGCAGATTGTTGGGTGACACACAGTAACTGTTTCTCACTGTTTTCTGTGGGATTGCTGCTCACTGAGGGTCTGAGCTGAAACACAAAGACACTTCTCTTTTATTTCCACCTTCTGCAGAGTGTGATTCTGTTTCATTCGATTATATTTTCTGTTCTGTTTTTCCTTTTTTTTTCCAGGGAAGTTTTACTGCAAGCCTCACTACTGCTACCGCCTGTCTGGTTACGCCCAGAGGAAGAGGCCGGCTCCTGCTCCTTCTCCCGCTCCGGTCTCAGCTAAGGTGCCTCTATTTATATACATTTTTTAAGCAGATTAATGCGTCTTCCTTACAAAATCAGACAGTTGTTACACTGTGGTTTGAGGAATCACACGTTTTCTGGATCGCAGGAAAACCAGATGCCCCTAACTCCGATTCAGACCGTGGACGCCCCCAGCAGGGCGGCGGCGGCGGCGGCTCCCTCGGCTGAGATCCCGCCCTCAGGTACCAGATTTTCCTCTGTAGATGTGGTGGCTGTGTCCCACCGTCTGGCCGCGGGGGTGGGAGTCCCTCTGCGCGCCCTCCGCCGCTCCCTGTCCTGGACTTGCCACCAGGTGGCGCTCAACCCCTTAGATTCTCCCTTCCTCTGCTCCTACTGCATCTACCTCTTCTGCTGTTTCACTGTCAACGTCCTTCTGAGCCTCCTCTAGCATGAAACCTCCTTTTGATTTGATCTCACTCTGTTTTAGTCTCTGCTCACTAATTTAGGGGATATTTTGTAGATTTAAAGATTACTAACAGAAATGGATGTGTTCATGTTAATCTTTTTTTTTTTCTGGTTAATTTATTCCTGAAGACGCGTCGTCCATGTCTCCTTTTGCCAATTTAGGATTTGTAATTGGCAGAGGAAGTTAGGTCGAGGTCTTGTAGTAAAATCGTAGAGTTGAATGGTGCATCATGAATCTTTTTCTCTTGGCTTAGAAATTCAGATGAGCTGATCAGGATTCCTGCTGATCAGGATTCCTGCTGATCAGCTCTTCAGGCAGTTGTATTTTATTTTAACTGAATCATATTAATTTAAAACCCACTAAACTATCAGCTGTTTGTGGTTTCCTGCCTGTTTCTATGAAGATCCAAGCCAAGAGTCCCTGTTTTGTGTTTGTAACCTTTTAGTAGCCTGTGACTGCTCTTTTTTTAGCTCTACCTCCTCCTTGTGTGATGTGTTTCCTTTCATGCCTGCTGTGTGATCTTCTCTTTTCTCTGTAAGCTATTTGCACCTAAACTTTACCCACCGTGCTGTAATGAAGTGCCTGTATTAGTGCTTTGTGAGCTTTACCTTTCCCTCTCCTACTGGAGCATCTTAAAACTGGGAGCTTTGTTAGTGCTGGAAGCTTTGCCCTCTGATTGGCTGATTTTTATCCCTCTGTTCTCGTTTCAAAGTTTTTGTTTTTCCTCAGTGCAGCATAACATTTCTGCATGTCAAATACGACTAGATGCAGTTAAATAATGGACACTTTGCTGTAAACATAAAGAATATAAACAAAAGTAGAATTTTTGGTTTGTGCAAACTTTGTGCTGTGTGTTTTATCATAATTAAAGTATTAATTTAAATGTTTCATTATTTACTTGCTTCTTAAAGTTTAAACTATTGAAAGTGTTCTTTATTTCCCATTAAATGGTGCCTGATTTGTGAGTTTAGCAACAGATTTGAGTACTTTGGTTCTCATCTTTTCTCATGAGAGACTCCAGCCCACATCACCACACTGCCTCCACCAACAGCTGGTTAGCATTGGTTAAGTTTGAAGTTGCTGCAACCGACAAACTCAGTTCTGCTGCTCAGTTCACAGATGTGGAACCATTTAAGGGTAAATTAGCCAACAGTATGAGACTTCTTGTTATTAAACAGTTAGCAAATATATATACATATAGTAGCAAAAAATGATCTTTTTACATTTTAGGTACATTTAGATAATATAGGATGCTCATAAATAAAATAGTATGGGAATATAAATGATAGTTTCGTTTAATATTGGTGTTCAGATAAAAAGAAATCACGACATTTAACCTTTAAAGTAATTGCGCTATGGTATAATAACCTATTAGAAATTATTATGTTAAGTAATTTAGCTTAGAGTGTAAGATATTTTACATCAGATGCTGTATTTTATTTGCGTCATTTGAAAACAAACAAAGTCCCTCGGTTATTGTCACCGCTGGTCAGGGCCGGGTTTAGAAGGATGTTGGTCGCTGGGCTGCAGCCGTATTTGGTGCCCTGTCCATAAAAAAGCAAAACTCTTTTATTATAGGTCTGTTCGTCGGCATACAGTGGCTCATTTCTGTTCCTAAAAGATGGGCTATAATTTACCTGAATAGTATTTACAGGTGATATGAAGTGCGATAAACTTCTACATTTATTTTAGCCATTTCCTGATTTCTGAAAATCAGTGCATCTCCCCTATTTGAACATGTTCTCTTGTCTTTCCCCTTTTGAAGAGATCTAAAGAGAAATGGGATCTTTTGTTACTGGATATTTGAACCCCAAAAAAACAGGAATTTGCTGACTAACAATCAATTATTTACTTCATGTGAAATTATTGGGAACATTTGATTCATTTAGTGATAAAGTGTCTCTTAAGTCTTTTTCAACACAATAAAAATTAAAACCAGATAAAAGATTAATATGAAAATAATTCCAGCTTTATTGGCAATAGTTTAATTTAAAAAAAAATGCTTCAGTTATATTTACTTAAAATAAATTAATTTGTTGTTAATAATTGTAAGAATTAAACAGTTAACCAACAATAAATAAACACAAAATTAAAAAAACTGAAATAAAACAAAATCAGAGATGGTCAAAAACAGATAATAAGGGATTTAATATGAAACTCTGATTGTGTTGCACCTTTTCCTGAATCCTCAGCTGATCAGGATGTCAGATTCGAGATTCTGAGGCGGACGCATCAGAATCTGGTTTTAGTTCAGAATTCATTCACACTTTGTGATCTGAACAGTTTTAAGGTTTGCTTTTCAGGATGGGATTAAGGGAAGGCACCAGCCTTGTGTATTAAACTGTAGCATAAGATAACTTTAGTGTGTTAAGATCACATGTTTGTTTTTATTGTTTGCTGTAGGAATATAATTTAATCCAATAAATTCGAAAGCGGAATTGGTGTGTCCTTGTCGGTTTGTCCTGGCGTTGGTGTGAGCTGTTTGAATGGAGATCAGGTGTAGCAAAGCCTGGAGACTAGGACTGAAATGATTCATTGATTATTTGTGATTAGTTGATTACTGAGATAATCGTCAACTATTTTGGTAATTTATTAATGATTAACTGGAGTATTCAGTCTCAAAAAGGCCATTTCCTGAAAGAGAAAAACATTCAGGGAGTAGTTAAGATAAAACTGTACAAGAAATTTATACACTGTATTTAAAATGAAACTATGTGTTTATAAATATGTTTTAGGCAAAACTCCAGTTTTAGCTTCTTTCAGTTCAAATTTACTAAAGGAATGCTGTTCTTTAATTTTAAGCAAAAAAAAACATTTTTTCTTATTTAAAAGAGGAATTGAATTATTTGTTTATTTATATATTTCTAATGTTTAAAAAAGGCAGAAGGAGTTGGATGAAAAATTTGTACAATTTGCCTTTTTTTACCTCTGGTTGATGTCCAGTTTGTCTCTGCAGCATGGAGTCGGTCCTGCATGGCGCCTTTTCTCCTCTCCTGCATCCAGTCGATTCTCAGCCGTCTATCTTTTGCTCTTTTTCTTCCTCCGGCTCGTTTCCACCCTGGGGTCTGCGTTTAACGCCGGGCCGCAGCACCGGAGGTCAACGGCGTGCAGGAGCCCAGCATGGCTAAACGTCTCCGTGGAACCCCGGAGAGGATCGAGCTGGAGAACTACCGCCTGTCCCTGCAGCGGGAGGAGGAGCTGGAGGAGGTGCCGGAGGAGACGCTGGCCGAGCACAACCTGAGCAGCGTGCTGGACAAAGCCACCGACGTCGACTTGGGCTCCAGGTTAGATCCTGTGAATTAATTCACGCTCTTTCAAAGGCGTTAATTTCTTTTTAACGCGCTGTGAATTTTAAGTTTCTGTACTTTTGGGACGTCTTCTGCGCTGCAGGTTGAGCATCATTTCCTTCTCTGTTTCAGCTGTTAAAAATAATCTCCGGTTTCTTTCAAACGTAATCTGAAAAGAAAAACCCTGAAATTATTTTACTATTAGTGACGAAACAACACAGCGAAGCATAATTTAAAATGCAGTTATTCATGACTGAAGCAACACTAAACTGCTACAATATTATTGCTGAACAAAATGGCTGAAAAACGAATCACAATATAAGCGTTCAATATCAGATGATGTCTATAACTGTTAATATTGACAATTATTAATTAGTTTTAAATACCTGAAATACTGACATACTGTGGGCATAACTTTTCTGTTTTATCAACAGTTTTCACTTGATTTCATTGTTTTTTAACTTTTAAGCAGTTATGCCCCAGTTTTATGAAACTGGATCCTGCACTAGTGAGGTTGTTGCTAGGCAAATAAAGACTGAGTTAGTCGAAGCCACCCACGTTGCATAATGAGAGGATGAGCAGATAAATCCTGTCCTCTGCCTACATCTCCCAGAATGCTGTTAGGTTCTGGATCAGAGTTCAGTGAATATTCTTTAAATTCAATATTATATCAGCTGACTGTCTATACATTGTTGTTGATGAATTGTCCTTTTTCTTTTGTTTTGGTTTTCTCATGTTTGTGCTCGGTTTTATTTTCTGAACAGTAGCTCTGAGTCTGACATGGAGGAAGAGGATGAGCAGGACGAAGAGGCGGAGGTGGAGGAGCAGCCGGCCAGCCCGTCGGACCTCGGCGGCGTTCCCTGGAAGGAAGCCGTGGAGCTTCACGCCAAACTGCGAGGCGGTGAGCTGGAGGACGAAGCTCTGGCTGATGCTGCCAGCAGGGATGGAGACGTGGAGGAAGACGAGGAAGAGGAGGAGGAGGAGGAGGAGGAGGAGGAAGAATCCAGTGATGGTGATTTTTCTTATTATTTGGTTGTTTTTTTGTCTAATCCTGTTTTATGTATGTTTACATCATGTTCACACTGTTGTCAAGACAACCCACAGCCCCACCTGCTGTTTGTCAAGAGAAATGTTTTGTCTCAATGTCATCTTCATCGCTGTCCTCATCCTGTTACTTTCTGTCCTTACCCTCCTCCTCCTCTTGCTCTTCCTCCTCCTATGTGTATGTGTCCTGTTTTGGGTGTTTGTCTCCCCCTGCTGTCAGAGGGGGATTACTGCCCCTGGGACACAGAGCTGCAGTCAGGTCTGTGGTTGGAGAAGCACCTCACTGATGAAGAGGATGTTGGTAAATTCAAAGGTAGCAACAGAAGTGCTTGCGGTGGCGTTTGCAGAAAGCTGACATAACTCTGGCTGATTTCAGTTTCTAAGCTTCTCTACTCTGGGCGCTCCGTTTCTGTTGCTGTGTTTTTGTTTTTGTCGTGGTTTGTTGGTTGAAGTTTTTCCATTTCTTTCAAATTAAAAACTAGGCATGGGCGGGTAGCAGCATCTGAACCACTAAAACTTTCTGTCGTAGCTGCAGCGGAGATACCTGAGAGGGTCGTAATGCAGCACAGCAGGTCAGCTGGCTGAAAGAAAAGCCCACAACCTTCCTGGGAAAAACTCCCTTTGGCAACTCAATGAGTGGCTATTTTAAAACAGCACTTGGTCACGAATGATATGTGTTCTTAAAGAGACAGAGACCAATTTCAAGGCTTTGTTACAAAGTCAGACTTCTTGTAAGTTGTTTTGATTTAAAGCATTTCCATAACAACTGAAGCTCACTTGATTGTGCTAGAAAATGAGACTACATTCCTGGAAAATACATAATTCTTTAAACTCTGAAATATCCCTTTTACTGATTTACTGCTTTGTTCAGCACAGATGGTTGTAAACACACATCTGTAATTTAGACTTTAGTTAAACAGAAAAAAACAAACTGTAGATCAGATGGAGCTGGTTTTTACTCAATAATATGATGGTAAAAAAATCAATGATTTCAAAAAGCCTCAACACTGAAAACTGCAGCTGTTTCCTCACAGGTTTAAATATCATTGTGTCATAATATTTTAGCACCAGTCGGAATAATTGTTGGTTTTTCTTTAATAAATCAACTAATTACATTCTGTTTTACTTTTTTGTGAATATTTTACTCACACCGGCCCATGCCTACTGTAGACCATTTAACCTGCTTTTTAAAGCCTATTTTTATTTGGCTTTGAAATATCAATCTAATAAACTCCACAGATTCCTCCAGGCGCTGCTGTTATGATTTTTATTGATTGGCAGCATTGCTGTGTATTCAACAAATGTGCATTTCTTTTTAACTCGTAATTTTCTTATGTTTTAGCGTTTCTTGCAGTGTATGAATGCATGCATATTTCCTGTAACTCTTCCATTAGGAGATCGTTCTACCTCCGCAGTGACTCTTTCTGCCTTTTCTCTTTTCATTTCTTGTCTGTTCTCCCTCCTTCTTCTTTGTTTTTATTCTCCTCACCTTTTTGCTCGCCTTCCTGTCCAATCGTGCGTCTCATTACTGAAAAACACGACAAACGTTTAGCCAGGAACATACAGATCCAGCAGCTCCTCCAGCCGGTGGATCCCAGTGCCATTCCGAGTTTGGCGAGAGAGCGGCGGGATTCTGACCAGGACGGCCCGGTGGGTTCTGAGCCCACTCTGCCCCCCTCCACAGGTAACCCACCCGGAGGCGCCGTCGTCCGGACACGGTCCCCGCCATGTTGAGGATCTGATCTCATCGCGGCGGTTCTGTTTGAACATCTGTGTGTGACAGGAGGGTCCGCCCTCCACTAACCCACCTGCTATTTTTAACCAGCTCTGATTTTATTTTCATATTTTTTTTTTTGGAATGTTTAATTTTGTGTTGAGCCTTTTTCATGTTCCAGTCAGAGTTGCTGTATCATGTTCTCCAACCTTCTACCAGTGCACCATGTCACCCCCCCATCTGTTCCGTTGATAGTTTTTGGTTCTGCTCAGTTCTTTTCCCGTGTGTCTAATTGCTTTGCCGTTATTTCCCCCGCCATCTTTCTGTTGTTCTTCTGGTTTGAGCGTAGCCCCCGCCCACACATCCACCCGACACGAGGCAGTGAGGGTCTGGTTGGAGTCGTTGTCTGGAGGTAGCGCAGACCTGAACGGGGATTTGTGTCTTTATCTGTCTGTCGGCCGGCCTTTCCCTGCAGCATGCAGAAAAACTCACGAGCGTGCATGCAGCGCCGCAGCCAGCGATCAGACCAGCGTCTGTGTCTCACCAAGCTTCTCATTTCACCCGTTGCCTTCTGGAAACAAGCTTTCTCTTGGCTTCATGTGCGTTTATTTCACAGAATGAGCTGCTGAGCTCTCAAAACGTTTCCAATGTCTACAAATGCCTTCAGCTTTTTTACATTTTGTCACAACAACAAACAACAATGGATTTTACTGGGATTTGATGAATAGTCATTTTTCAATGATTCACTGTTAGATTTTGGTCAATTAATTGTATTAATTGTGATGAATTGATTATTGAAGTAATCGTTAACTAATTCGGTAATCAAACAATTATTACCTGGAGTATACAGACAGTTTTCTGAAAGAACAACACAGTCAGAGCAATAATTGAGCCAGAACTGGACAAAAAATACAGTTTCTGCATTTAAGATGAAAAACCTTCATTATCTGTAAATATATTCTACCCAGAACTCCTCAAGTGGCAGTTTTAGCTTCACCTGGTTTAGATTTTGGCAAATCTCCCATTATGCACCTTCTGCTATCTAGTTATTAACTGGTTATGTGAAAAAACAATCTTTAAATCATCCCTGCTCTGTACTGATGCTCAGTCCAGCAGAAAGCGTTGAGCTGTACATGTTTGATGTTAGGATTGTTTTGATGCATCCATTGCTTCACCTGATCAAGAGTTTACTAAAGGAGCGCTGTTATTGAAGTTCAGGTAATAAAATGTTTATTTTCTTATTTTACAAAGGAACTGAATTATTTGTTTATTTGCATAACTTAATGTATCTTTAATACTGCATAAAAAAGGCTTAAGTGGTCAAATGAAAAATCTGCAGAATGTGTTAATTTTTTAATCTAATTTATTGTCAGAATAACTTATTTGTAAAATATCCATTAGCTGCAGCCCTGTTAAGAGTCGGCCTCTCTCATAACATCCCAATAAAATTCATAAAAGTTTGTGTGACACAATGTGAAGTTTGAGGGGTCTGAATATTTTTGCAGACTGTATGTTTACTTATGCAGGAGTTATTTCTATCAGACACTGCTGTGATGGTTCAGATCTTTGCAGACCAACTCCTCTTGAACATGCATAAATCACTGGTATGGACCAGTTGAAGTTTCCTTTAATCTGCTGATTAAACTCACTGTGTTGATGCACAGCCAGAGTTCAGTTGAGATCAGACTCACGAGAATGACTATTTCCTTTTCTGTGCATCCATGCATTCATGTGAACAGATTTAGTTTAGTGCATTTCATTAAAGTGATGACTGGAGGAGTGGTTGGACTGAATTATTGCACAAATTGCTTATTTTTTGTTTTCTTGCTTCAGGTTTGTTTGGGGACAGCAGCTTTCCCTGTAATATGCTGCTTTTTAACGGTTTAACAGTTTAGTTTCTGCTTCTGCTTGGATCAAACATAATGGACGTCTGCATGCATTCATCACTAAGTGCACTCTGTTTTTCTTTTGTTCATGTCATCTGTGCACTAAACTTTTCTTTGGCACATCAATTTCCTAGTTCTGAATGGAGAAAAATGCATTCTGGCTTTGAAACCTATTCATGCTTTTCAATAATTTATTTTTTTTAACTTTTTGTTCAAATTGATCCCTGGATCAACAGACTTTCATTCAGGCTCTTAGGCTATCAGGGAATTGGAAAAAGTTCTCACCCACTATTGACTTCAGACAGACAGTAACAGCCAGATTTCTCATTTCTCTCCGTTTTGATTTCATACCAGAAGCGTGTGAGGATGAAGAGCTGGAAGCCGAAGCAGACAGTCCGGACATGGAGCCCGGCACGGAGCTGGACCAAGGTAAAGAATCAGACATGTCTGCTAATTTATCTGTTCTTCTTCATATATCAGAATTATAAAAGGTTATGTATTATAATATTACTGCTTATCAAGCAAAAGCATGAAGATACAGTGGAAACCAGATATTTACATTCTTGACACAGAATTAAAATACATGTTTGTTTTTTGTAAGACTGTGAGAAAACATTTGGATGTCTTTTTGCATATCTGCCATCCATCCATTTACACCTGGTCCCTTGTGGGGCCAGCGAAGGTTTCAGGCGCGAGGCGGGGTCACCAGGTCACCACCCTGTCGCAGAGATGTCTGCCAGTGGCAGCAAATAATCACAGAGACATGAAAAGTTGCCTAACTTATTGAGTTTGTTCCTTCGCAGCAGCTTCCTGTTGACTGTGATTGGTCAGTTAAATTCAGTCAGTATTTCATTCACCTCAGTGATTTCATGAACTCTGTTTGGTCCAGATGACATTCCTTCGGATGCAGAAGCTGAGGCTCGGCTGCACCAGTCAGAGCAAGACGAAGCTCCTCCAGAGGAAAACAAGGACACAGAAAGTCTGGGGAAAGACTCCAGTATTGGTACAAAACACAAGTTGTTCAGTCAACCTGATATATTAGGAGATATTTTACAGGAGATGCTTCTTACAGAAGTATCTTACATCACTGAGGGGTTCTGTATTTTTCACATTGCAACAATAGACTTGAGTGAATTATATAGACGTGTTAATGCTGTTTGGAGATGCTAGGTAGCTGTTGGCTCAGGATTTTTTTTTCAGGGTTTTCAGAGTAAATGGGGCTGAATGCAAATTTGTATTTGTAAATAAACACCTAAATGACATAGTTTTCCTTTTGTTTTCAAGTTATGAGCTGCTTTTGTGTTTGTCATGTTCACTCCAATAAACTCCATCCAGTTAAAATAGTTTATGTTTGGATGATCGGGTTCATTCTTGTTGTGACTTTAGACCCAGTCAGCACCAGCTCACTGCTGAAGGACGACGTCGTTTTCTCCCCCCTCAAACCGCCGCCTCAGCCTGTCAGCCCGGTAAGATATTCTACTTACACAAAGTTAAAATGATGGGATGTATTTTGCAGGAACTCTAACTTTCCCTGCTCCTGCAGGTGAAATCTCCCGGCATCCGTTTCTTCCCGGATCCTTTCTTACTGGAGGAAGAGAAGACAGCTGTGTCCCCGGCTGTCAGGAGCCCGCTCAGCCCTTCATCCGTTCCATTTTTCGCTCCCATCCCGTCTCCCGCTCCTTCCGTCACACTCCCCTCTGCCTCCCCTGCCTCTTCCCCCCCCATCTCACCCGCCGCCTCTCCGCTGAAGCCATCTGGCCAGTCGCCTGTCAGATCGCCCGTCAAGTCGCCGCTCAGCTCCCCGATTCGCTCCCAGCCCATCTCGCTCCCAGAGACACGCACGCCTAAATCCCCGGTCTTCCCCCATCGCTCCATCTGTCCCCTGACAGGAAACCCCCTTTCCCCGATCTGCGCCCAGCCTTTGCCCTGCCAGGAAGCCTCCTCACCTCTGACCTCTGACTCCCCCGTCAGGACGCAGCCCGTCAGCTCAACGCCCGAGCCGCTCAGGTCCGCCGACTCCTCTATCGAGGAAAACGTCTCGAAAAAGTCAGACATCATTGAGGAGTTCTGGCTGAAGAGTGCAGAGATCCGGAAGAGCCTCGGTCTCTCTCCTTTAGACCGCAGCAGTAAAATCCTGGAGAAGACCCCGATACCGGACCCGACCCCTGCGAAGATGCCGCCCACCGGGGAGCCGAAGCCGGCGTTTACCGGCCGCACCGTCATTCGCAGACTCAACATCACCCTGGAGGGACAAGTCATCACGCCGATTGCCGCCGCCGCGGCCAAGAGCGACGCAAACCTAACGGCGAACGGTGACGGCTGCAACATGTCGGACTCCACCATGCTCACCCCGCCCTCCAGCCCTCCGCCGCCCGTCCCCGCCAACCAGTCTCCGGCAGTGCTGAGGCAGAAGAGACACCAGGCGTCTTGGAGCAACGGTATGGAAAAGCCTCCAGCCGACTCTCCGGTTCCTGCGCCCAGGACGCAGCTGAGTCCCACCCCCGCACCCAGGAAACTGTCGTCCCCTGAGGCTGCGCCACAGACCGCCCCGGTTGTGATAATGAGGGAGAAGAAGAAGCAGCCTCGGCTGGCTGAGGTGAGAAAATCGTTTGTGGAGACGGTTGAGGAGATTCCTTTTGCCGACGACGTGGAGGAGACGTACGATGAGCGCACGGCAGAAACGAGCCAGAAGAAGAGTCAGGCGCCGTCGGCCATCAAGCCGCCGCTGCACCTGGCGTTAGCCATGGAGAACGGTAAGCCGAACATCCCAGTAATCCCAGTCTCCAAGTCCCAGAGGGCCACTCGGTTTTCCCCAGAGGCCAAGGAGATCGCTGAAGAGAGAATCAGAGCAAGAGAGAAGTCTGTGAAGAGCCAAGCTCTCAAAGACGCCATGGCCAAGCAGCTGAACAAAATGAAAGAGTCCGACCCAAACAGAAGCGTCTCCCCTAAGGTGGCCTGGAGCGCCACTCAGGATTCAGCTGGAAAAACCAAAAAGTCACCCGGATCTCCCAAAACGTCGGCTGTGAAGGCGCTGGAGTCGAAGAAAGAGTCCGTTCCTGAGCGTTTCTTTAGCAGCAACAAGAGTCTGGACAGTTCAGTGGCGTCGTCAGAGGGATCATCAACGGGCAAAAGCAAGAAGCGGAACTCCCTCTTCTCACCCCGCAAGAACAAGAAGGAGAAAAAAGCCAAAAACGACAGCAGCAGGCACTCTGGCGCCGAGGAGACGCCGCCCAAACACAAGTCGCTCTGGAAGGCCGTGTTCTCTGGCTACAAAAAGGACAAGAAGAAGAAGGACAACAAGTCGTGTCCGAGCACGCCGTCATCCAGCTCCACCACCCAGGACTCGGGGAAGAAGAGGACGTCGCCTCTGGGGAAATCCTCAGGTCAGATCGGCGTTCAGTATTTCTGAATGTTTGTATCCTGGAGGTTCATGTTTTCTTCTCACTGCGTTGAACAGACCTAAAGACTCGGAGGAACCTGAGCTTCTCTGAGGACTCGGACCTGTCCTGTGATGATGTTCTGGAGAGATCGTCCCAGAAATCAAAGGCAGATGTGAGTAAAGTTTCAGAAATCAGGAAGAATCAGGCAGCAGAGCATTTATACAGAATCTCTACGGCACAGTGCCTGTTCACACTGTAAACTAATTCAGAAGATTGAAAACAAATAACTTTAATGTTTCTGGAATTTCAAGTGATTGGCCAAAACAGAGTAGTGGTTAGTTGAATTGTTTTTTTCTTAATAAAAATGTAAAAGTGCTGTGCATATGTATTCAGTCAGTTTAATCTGTTATCCCTAAAAATATTTAGCCACCAAATAACTGAAAGTAGTTTTTCCCCTGTTGTTCACACATCAGAAATAAATAAATAAAAGTACAAGGGGGATAAATACTTTATCAGAGTCCAATTCTAACTGAATAATCCAAAGACAGTAAACATCAGATGTTTTTAATTTGTTGAAAACATTGAGCGAAGTATTAAATTAACCCTCGTTTTATCAGATTATTATAGAAAATATAAATCGCTGCTGCTTTAAACTGCCTTCAGCGAATGACAGGAACTGGAATATTACTGTCATACCCACTGTTTGTTTTGAAAAACTCATTTTTTCATATTTGTTTTTTTATAATTTCTTCCACTCTTAGCGGCATATGGACATCTTTGACCTAGTGTCAGGCATACAAAAGGAGGCAATAAAAGAGGAGAGACTGGAAAAGGAGAGGAGGAGGGAGATAAAGAGGAAAAAGAGGGCAAAAGAAAGGGAGCCAGAAAAGGAGGTTGACCAAGAAAAGGAGAAAGACAATGAGGAGGTATTACGCAGCATAAGAGGAAATGATTCTGAGTTTCAAATATTCACCCCAGATGGCCTGGGTTTGGCCACAATAAAGCCTCAAAATGAGAAATGTTTTCCTCTGTCTCCTCAAGAGATCCCAAAACTAATCGAGGCACCAAATTGGACCCAAATCCAAGTTCCCAATAAGAGATCAAACATCTTAATCATGCTTGATTGGGAAAGTTCTTCTAAGGGCTGATTTTGTTTTTTTCTGTCTGCAGGCTGCAGTATATGATATAAAGTTCACAAAAACCATTTTAGAACAAGCCCTTTCATTTCAATGGATTCATCAAGTTGTGAAATTCAGAATGATTCTCCTGCTGCAGCTCAGTCCGTGTGTGTCCTTGATTTTCTAGAGACACAGTGGAGTTCAGGGCCAGAGGCATTTTTAACCGTTGTGAAACTGTTGACAGTTTTCTGCATTGTAATGACGACACTAGAAGAAAGAAATGGATATTGTGACGGTCTGTGATCTGAATTCACAGCAGCATGCCTCCCAGGCCTCGTGTCTCACGGGAATCTGATGATCTCTAGTCGCTGTCGTGGTTGCAGTTTTCCTCTGTCAGTAGATCTGTTCAGATGTAGGTTTAGAGCTGAAACTATCCCATTTTATCCTGTTTTACAGTTTGGTGTTTTGTTGTAGTTTTACATAGAATTACGCAGCTGTGAAAATATTTACTCTCCTACAGATTTCTTCTGTTGCTGTCCCACGTAAATAAAGTTTTCATGTCTTAAGAAAACACAGTAATGCAAACCAACTTCTGCTTACTAATGGAACCTAATAGTATTTTTGGCAGAATTGTTTAAATTCAGCCATATTTGAGTTTTCCAGGACGGAAGTTGTGTTTAATGTCAAATAACCATAAATGGATGTTTGCGTTAAAGTCCATACTTTGACTAGGACACCCCAAAACCATCTAGAAGTGGATTTGCTGGCGTGCCGTTCAGCTTAAAGTTGCTAAATCAAGGCCAGACCAAGAGTCGCGTTAACTGAATATTTTCCGTCTTCCTGACTTCTGATCACTTCAACCGGAGAAACTCTGGCTAAAGTCCCGATGGTAATTCCCATCCCCGTTGTGGCAGCAGATTTCTGATTCATCCTGCAGTGAAACCACGCCTCGCCCTCCCACTGTCCAGTTTCCCTCAACAAAAACCCAGAAACATTTGATCACACGTCCGTATTTTTCTATAGGTTTGCTTTGCTTTTCTGAAATGCTATTAATTTGAGATTAAAACCATCCAAAAAGTTTTGCTTTCTGCTCCAGAGAATATTTTCCCAAACGTCTCGCGGCTCATCAAGATGTTTCTGGGTAAACCATGACCAGGTGAGGCCTGCATAGTTTTGGACTGTTGGAGTTATTTTTCAGCTTTTCTGAGCGATCACCTTTAAAAAGACTCACCTGGTGATTCTGATTTTGCCGATGCCATTTGGGTTTTTTTTGCCTGAAAGGCTTCACACTAGTAGATGTGACCTGTGGGGCGGCTCTGACTGGCAGCTCTCTCTCTGCAGAGCAAAAGGGAACAGCGGCGGAGTTTCAGAGTTATGCGGCAGTAGATAAGATCCGTGGATATGATTGGTTTCTCATATATCGTTCAATATCTAGGTCATTAGGTCCGATTTATTGTTGCATCCATACTTGTAATCTTTTCCAGACAAATAAGTGTTAATAGCTTTATTCTCATCTATTCTTTGATTTTTTTCTTTTCTTCTTTTTTTGTTGTATATGTTGTGTTGCTTTTTTAGAACTACCTCATCATGTTTGTTTGGCTATTAAAACTCAACAAAAACGTTGTGATAATCACTGATAATTCAAGATTTAACGAGGGAGTTAATATTTAAAGTTTTAATGAAGAAATCTGTGAGGGAGGAAATACTTTTGTCATGATTCCGTGTCCCGTTATGGGTTATTAACCCTGCCTGTTTTGATTTTTTTACCACCAAGGTTGTCCCTTACTGTTCTGATTTTGAGCTGTTTAACATAATCATTAACCCATTTAATCATGTCGTTTGTATCATGTCTGTTTTCCTCCCTGTTTTCTGTTTTGTCTTCATCAAGTCTGTTTATGTTCCTCACGCACTGGCGTTCAAGAGATCGTACGCCACAAAGGTAGCAGTATTACATCCGTTCCCGTTGAAAACTCCCTCCACTCTTCGCTCCTCCACTTCCTGCACAGTTCGCTGTCGTAACAAGCTGCGTGTTTCTGGTCCACAACTAATAAACGGCGCTCGCTCTCTCACTGCTGGATGCGCTACAACGTGACTTCTTCTTCCTAAAACGCTCGCTCTACTGGTCTCTCTGATAAGACTGCATCTCTGTCTTGCTCTTCCTTCTGATGTTTATGTCATAAATATCCATCTGTCGTATGGATTTACTCCAGTGAGCCGACTGGAGCAGCTTGTTCTGCCTCGCTGCCTTTACTCCTTTCTTCTGATTTATGAAAGCTTTTCATGTCCCAACAAGTTACCTGATAAAGAGAACATTCAGCTTTTTTTATATAAGGAAACTGTGATTCATCCTATAAAAGAGCATGTCCAATATATTGTTTCTATGGAGTCTGGAAATGTGTGATTTTGTTATATTTCAAGACTAGAAGCACAGAAAAGATGCCGTAGCTATCAAAACATTTGAATTACCTGAAAGATAAAATTTTATAATAATTAAATTATTTCAAATATGGTATTGTCTTTCATTTGCTTGTAAAGGATTATTAATCTGGTACGGTAAAAAATGGAGATTAAAGTCATAACATTAGCAAAATAAACATGCAATTTTATGAAAATACAAGTTATAAAATTACCAGAAAAATAATAAATTTTTTTCATAAAGAAAGTCCGTATGTCTTTCTTTGAAAAGTCTCATTCGTTTGCACAAAATCTGGATAATAATTTGATGCTGATGAATTACATCTTGTATTTGTAAAACTTATTCAGACTTTACAACATGCTCAACATTTTAATTTTTTATATTTTTAATATTCAACATATTGTTATTATAAAATTAGTACTTCATTCTCCTAATATAAATTATTGTTCTGGTAATATTACAACTTTATTCTGGTATTCTTGTAACCTTATTTTGATAATATTACCACTTTATTGTCATATTATTGTGAGTTTACTTTAATTAGCAATTCTGTTCAAGCTTTTTACGACACGTTAATTCAAATCTCAAGATGTTTTTTAGTAAATCTACGTTCATTTAGAAAACCAGTAGATGCAGTGAAACCACGCCTCGCCCTCCCACCGTCCAGTTTCCCTTCCTGCTGTGGATGTTCTGAAGTTCAAGGCTCTGCAAGGCTTCCCGTCTTTAGAAAAGAGATTCTCTGAGTCATATTTTCTGTTCTTTACCAGAAAACCTACACAGAGGAGGAGCTGAATGCCAAGCTCACACGCAGAGTTCAGAAAGCCGCCCGGCGACAAGCGAAGCAAGAGGAGCTCAAGCGGCTGCATCGTGCTCAGGTACACGGCAGAAATAAATCTGTCCTGGTGTCATCTCAGGATTTTCAGCTGAATTATCGTAGCTGAAGCTGCTTTTCTCTTGTCTTTTGCGACTTGATACCATACGGGCTGTTCAGTGTGACTCAGCTGCTGCGGCCTGAGCCCAGCTGCGTGTCTTATTTAGGAAAGAGTTTGGGATTCGGACCTTCAGGGTTGTGACTCGGCTCTAAGCTGCTTGCTTCCCTGAGGCTGTTTGCCCTGTTTCTGCTCAGCATTTGGTTTTTACTGTCTGTCAAACAGGAAAACTTTCTGCATGCTTATATATGTTTGTGTCAGTATGTTTATTTCAGTAACTCAATTTAAAAGGTAAGATTTTACACATTTTCACACTGCATGCTTTTTTTTAGTTAACTTTAACTATTAAAGGAAAATCTGAAATTCGTCTGCTCAGAAAACTGGAACAAAAATCAGATTTTGTGAACGGTGTCTGCACTCAGTAGTTGGTCTGGGCTTCTTTCGCATAAATTCCTGGAGGATGTCATGGAGCAGATCAGCCTCTGGTTCTGCTCAGGTGTTCTGGGAGTCCAGCTTTATCTTGACAACTGGATTTACATCGGGCCGGTTTTCTGGCGTTATCATGGTGATTGAAGCTGGTATGGCCCTTTCAGGGGATTATCCCTCTTGCCTCCACAGTTTTTCCTTCCACTAAACTTTCCATGCACCAGCCAGCTTCTTTTGCTGTAGTGGCTTACCTGCCTTTTGGAGAGTGGTTATGATTCCTCACTGAATGGCAGCATTCGTCCCAGAATCATCAAAATTAACACAAACACTTTAAATTTATAACTTTGTATGTAAAAAGTTCAGTTTTTTGAGTTTTTTAATTTACATATTTAAATAATTGATGTATTTAATACCAAACGTTTTATATGTGTTGGGGTGACGGTAAATTTCTGTCTTAATTCATTGCAGCTTTTTTTTTTTATTTTTAACTGAACCGCCTTAAGTCCCGTTTACCGTTTAAAAAAGCCACTCCTGGCTTAATATGGACCATTAGATTCTCCTCGATGTTTATGGGGGAGATGAAGGGCCAGATTGCATTTCACTCCTCAGTAGCAGCAGCGAGATGTACTTTATGAGGTGGATTTATTTAAATATGTGAAATAAGTGCACGTGAATTGAATATTAGGCATGTGTTCCTTCCTTTGAGCGGTTAATTGTTGCTGTGCCTGCGCAGATCATCCAGAGGCAGCTGGAGCAGGTGGAGGAGAAGCAGCGGCAGCTGGAGGAGCGGGGCGTAGCCGTGGAGAAAGCGCTGAGGGGAGAAGCAGGTAACAATTTATTAAACTCGCTCATTTATACAAGCTTATCTTTTAATACATTTCGTCATGACATCGGCAGTTAGAAAGCTAATTGCTCTCGCCACTTTTATTATTTGGTTTTTATATATTTTTTAAGGGGATTTGTTTCATGCCTGACAGTTAAATCTCCTTTCACAGTTGACTCCCACTGGTTCCCCCTCCAAGACCTCATTTATCTTCATGTCATTATCGGTTAAACCTTTTATAGATGCTCCAAAGGGAATAACAGTAATATCTGAAAACCACACAATCTGCCGCTGTAGTTTTGATTCTCACTGCGCTGAAAGACACATCTACATGTTTTAGTTCTACCACCGTAAAATCAGACAGAACATGAAACTGTTGTTGATCTTAAAATCATGTTGGCAAGTGACTATCACAGACACATAATCTGTAACACAATTTACTATTTCCACTGTTTAAAGGGCGTATATTATCGTTTTCTTTTCAGTATTTATATTCCAGGAGTGTCCTCAGGTGTCCTGTATGTTCCAGATTTGTCTTTGATTTGAAATAGCTGAGCTGCTCCTCAGCATCTCGTCAGGTTTTAAAGGAACCTGCAAACAAAAAACTTATTTAGTTCACGCATGTTGTTGCAGGGATTCCAACAGTGTTTAGTTAACTCTAATACTAGCATAATATAAATTACTAAAATCTTTTCCATTTTTCCAGAAGCCAAATTTATTTCTCCCATCCAATATTCATACAATCAAATGTTCCAATATGTTTTAACGTGTGTACTGCTTTACTCTCTTAAAGGCTTGTATAAAGGTACTTGTACATTACCCAAACAGCACAAAAGAAGATCAGGTATTAGATTTACTTGGTTTTCTGTTTTGTACTGTCATTCGACTCCCTTCTGTGGTGACACACAGCAGCAGTTCTCCATCTCCAAACATGTTGATCTCTGTTTGTTCATCACATGTGTCCCATCGTCACCGTGCAGCGCTGCATGCGATCAGGAGATGTGTGTCTCCACATAGATTTGTCTGTAATCAATCTGGTTGTTTAGCCTCTTGCTGCCTCTCAATCAGGAGACTTTCTGTTCCTGGATCAATCTCTAAACTGCAAGCAGAATGTTTGGCATCCAGTTTGCCAGTTAAATCTTTATTAGCTTCTTCTGTTTTAGAAGAGTCTCTGCAAATATCTTTGTGAAATGCTGCAGATATTTGCTGAGATTTGTTTTGAGCCCTCTGAAACTTATCTGTTAAAACTGGTTTTCATAGTTAGTTTACCATCCAAACTAACCTCAAACTGAATCTCTTCAATGCATTTCTCTCTAAAACTGAACCCAAACTCACCCCATAAACAGCAATACAGCAAATCTATGCTACACTCTGTTTATTATATCTGGAAAATGCAAGTTTGCGTTGATTCCTGCACTGCAGAACACACTGCGGTGCGTCCTGCCAAACTGGCTCTGTTCTGAACGCCGCTGCAGCGTGTCTGTGTGTTTGCATGACATGCTGTTGTTGAAGATTTTTGGTTTGTGTGTGTTTGTGTTTGGATGCCCAGTTTGGGGTCGTGTAAAGTAACTCCTATCTCTAATCTACCCTGTCATTGTAGACTATTGGGGAGATTCTAATTACAGTGAAATCCTGGACTTGCATCTGGGCGGTATGTATTTCAAATCTGTCGCTTTAAACTAATCCAGTAGCTAACCCAATCTCCCCTTTCCCTACTTGTTTTACTACTTGAGCTTTGTACCCCATGTGTCTACCATTAGGCACGTGGGGTAAAGGTGGCTTTTTAGCCTTTGCACTATTTGTGCTCCTTAACCCCTCCACCTTCATCCCTCACTGGGTTTCTAGTCGGAGCACTTGCCACTCCAGAGATTAGACACTGTTTTTATAAAGATCATGAAGTCATGAATAAGGAATGAGTAGAAGATGAGCTGCTGTGTGTCAGTCCTTGTTATGCAGATTGTTCCTTGCAGATTGCAGCAGAAATCTGAGCAAAATGCATCAGGAAACTCTGTCAGCCATTCAACGACGAAACACTAAAACATTATATTATGGTTGTAGAACTGTAGGAATCTATTTTAAACAGAAAAGGAGGCATGCCCCAGGGAGGTTTTGTTTACTGTGCATAATATTTATGTGTTGAACATTAAAAAGACAGCAGTGTTTTAGAGAGCAGTATTTCAGAAAAAACTGATGTGCAACAATAGCAGAAATAGTATGTAAAATGAGTAAAAGCAGAGGAAATGACTGTATGGATGTAAACACTGATCTAGTTGGTTATAACGTCTAGCAGCTGCAGGGAGGAAAGATCAACAGATTCCTCAACATTTGGCTTCAGATTCCCAGTTTGAAGGTAACTAACCCATCATGCTCAGCATGAGCAGGGAAAATCATAAGGCTTACTGGAGATCTGCTGCACAAAGTCACAGGCAGGAAGTTTTGTCATAAACTCATTAAAAAATGCTGATTGAGATCCCAGTTTAACACTCAGGAGGAAAGTTTTACTGTCTTTCAGCCACAGTCAAAGGTTTCCCTCTCAGCAGCCTAAATGTGTGTATTTTTCTGGGTCTGTTTATAACAGATGCACTTTTTACAACCCTGTTTGGATGCATATAATTCCTCTGACATGACTGGTAAAAAAAAAAAAAACGTCGATATTTGTTTTACCAATCCTCTCATGGACCGACAGAAGGGATTGATCACCAGATAGGATTGATCTTTTCTTTTCTTTCATCTTTTTCAATTTTAAAACGAGGAATTGAAATGCAAGCCTTATCTTTTAAAGCGATTATTTAAAAATAAATACAAAACACCAAACTATTTTACAAAGGGGATTTTTGATACATAAGCTCTAAGCTACCTGTTTGGTTGACTCTAAAATTTATATTCTTGTGATTAAATATATCCAATTACTCCAGTTTTCCAGTTTGCTTCATCTCAGCCTTCTGTTAATTCATTTACATATTTAAGATAAAATATGCAAATTGGAAATGCACATGAAAACCAGCTCACACACATGCACACACACACACACCCACACCCATGCACACACTACAAAAGTCTTATATAACCTGCTGACTCCTACTAAGCTGCTGGCCTGGCCCTCTGCTGCTGTAGTTCTGCTTTATATCCCCAGTAGTTGCTTCCTCATACCTGCTCAGTTCCTTTCTTCCCAGAGTGTTTCTGTTGTGCGTCCTGATATATCAGTGTTTAACCCTTTCATGGCGGCGGCAGACAGGGTTAAACAGAGACACGGGAGCTGTCTCTGTTTGTCTGGGTTGAGACTTGATGTCTGTTGTTGTGGTCTTGCGGAGGAATCCGTCTTTTCCTCCTCGTGTTCTGTGAGCTCAGCAGTGTTTTTTGCGAGAGGCCAGTAGTTTGATTTCGAGTGGTGAAATCTCAGCGAGAGGTCGGAGACGTGTGTGTTTCCTCAAGTTTGCGTGACATTTGTGTGTTTTCCTCCTGCTGCTTATTGACAGGTGAATGTGTGGAGATTTTGAAGGTGAGCATTTCAATGTCTCTGCTGTATCCGCTTGACCAGAGGCGTGCTGTGGCATCTCTTTACAAACTGCTTGTTTTCCCATTTAACTGTTGGGCTCATGCACTATGCATGAATGCTGAACAGAGTTTTTCTTCTGGTTCCTATCGCACCAAGTCAGCATCATTTATACAACACTTCAAAAGCAGCAGAGCTGTCACAAGAGTAAGAAGAAGAAACAAATATTAGAAATGAAACAAAATAGTTAACAGTTAAACACAAGTGAAAGTATCATGCAGGTGAAGCAACCTGATCCCACCTGAGATGGAGCAGTTTGAAACCCAAACCAAAGAGGAGCATCTTAAAATATGTTGTTTTATTATTATTTGTAATGAGGATGCACTGCATAGTTTGGAAGTCAAAAAGTTTATATCTGAAACCAGTCAACACAACAACCCAAAGAAGATATTTGGAGAACCAGGAATCACACAGTTCACTGTTACCACCACAACCGACACCAGTTGCCACGGAGTCTGTAGTGAACGTAGTTGAGTTATTGGTGTTTTATTTTAGGCCTTCGGGTGATACAGGAACCATTTACTTGTTTTCCTTTAGATTCTGTGACCTAAATGTAGTTTTCATAACAATGTAGTCAGATAAGTTAATTATTCCTGTTCAGATAAAAATTTATTGAGCATGCATTTCCAAAAATATTTGCATAATGTGAGGAAGCCATTAAAAAGCCATCAAGACTCCAGTCTTTCCAAAACACATATTCTAGTCTGCAACTTCTCTCTTTATCTCTGTGATAGTCTCTTGTCATTATTATCCAACATTCAGGCCTTAAAACTCTTCAACCACCGGCCGTAAAACCTGCTAACTGCATCCCACACAATCAGCTCCGCATCCTTTTTGGATTGTCTGAGCAACAGACCTTCATTATTTGGACTTTAATTAAAGGAGCCCATGCTGTTTACAATCATTCCTCTTTTTCTTTGGAAAATCTCTTCACTGAAAGCAAATTAGAAAAATAAATCCCAATTTCCACTTCAAAAGTCTCCAAACTTCAAAAGTCTGGCATCACATTAGGGTGTGTGATCTAAACGTGTTCAAGCAGGTATTTACTCTGAGAGGCTCTTTAAAGACAAAGCAATTATCAGTATGAACGTGATGGACACCCTGGTGATCAGTAATGGCTGGACTAATGGTGTTAAATTATTTGATGTGCTTTGATAAACACTGACCATATGTCGTAGGCTATTCCCATTTTATTACTGACACAGGGAGCTGTTACCTAATTGAAGTTTATCCGTCGAGCTGCAAATGGAAGATCAAACGGGAGGCTTATTTTTTTCCAGCTCGGTCGTCTGGATTTGTTGTTTTCACTTGTTTCCCTTCTGTGTTTTTACCCTTTTTCATTTTTCACACCACAGCTTATCTCTCCCAGCTCTTCTCTGTAGGGGATTGGTCTTCTCCTCCATATCTGTGTCCTCTGTTGACTTTTCTCCTTGATATTTTCTTCTGCACTGCACCCTTCTCCTTCCCCTTCCTTCCCATCTTTGTGCTTTTGTGGTGTCCTGTTCTTTCTTCTGCATTATCCTCTCATGCTTCCTTCTCCTTGGCTTCTGCACCATCTGTGTTCCTCCCTCTCATTATTTCCCCACGTCTTGCGGAAGTTGAGCCCTTTGTGGGGATGCCTCGTCGGAGACCACTCTCCCTCTGCCCTTGCTGTTCCTCTGAAGGTAACGCCACCTTGCCGCATGTTTCCAGAGTTGTGGCAGGTCGCCTTCTCAACCCTAAGACTCTCCAGCTCTGGGTTACTTTGTTTTCCCTAATGTATGACCTCAGTTACTCACAATAACAGAAACAAAGGAGAACCAAAGGTTAGTGTTGATGATCAGTGAACCAGCTGCAAGGAACGCTAAAGAGGAAATGTTGTCCAAACCGTTGGTGTCCATAGCAGCAGTAAATAACCGACCTGCAGATCAGCTGCACTGTTTTCACCCGAAACAGGAGGAATTTTATTGGTTTTATGTGACAGAATGTACATAGTTACAAATCTGCAACTTTTGTCTGATTTAAAGTATTGCTGCAACTAGCATTTATTTTAGTTTTTGATTATTCTATTGATTATTTTGACGACTAATTGGATTAGAAAAAAATCTAATTTTTCTGCTTTGTCATTTAACCATTTTTAAAGTTATTTTATTCAATATTAGAAATACAAAAAAAATACAAATAATTCCTTCTTGAAATAAAAAAGCCCTTTCTTGCCTGAAATGCAATAATAAATTATTCTTTTAAGGTATGCTTAATCATTTGTAGCAGAGAATGCATCTGGAGCTGAAAAACACTCAACATGTGAAAAGTTCAGTCCTTCTCTAAGTAACAGCTGCTGGTAAATGACTCAAATATTTTCTAATAGTGTCTTAAATTTCTAGAGTCAATAATTGTATAGAGACCAAACTCCTTGGTGGCGTTGCGCATGCAGCAATGTCTGCCGTGTCCTCCAAAATGGCCGACGTGTGACTGGAACCACACATTTAGCTGTAATACAATGAGAATTAATTATATTATTTTACTGTAAATGTTCAACAGCAATTAATCTTAATGCAACCTTGAACATTTCTCAGCAGAAATATTTCCCTCCTTTAATTATGAAAAGCTGCAGTCAGATCTATCTGGACATGTTTTTAATCAACAGCATGTTTCTCTTTGCTGTTTTGCTAATATGTATTTATTCCATTTTTGTTCTTGCTGCTGGGAATTGTGCTCTTTAAATATGCATATGTTTTTACCTGGAAGCTCACAAACAAGTGTGTATTTGAGGACTGAAAACTTGCATGCTGTGACAGTTTGACATTAACAGTCAGGTTTCACCCAGAGCGAGTCTTAAAACTGAATGCGTCGTCTGGTTTGTCTCTGTATCTAACAGCTGTGAGACGTAACTGCCTGAGCTTTCTAAGTGTGAGGAAACTGGTTGTTTTTGCTGTTTTGTCCCAGATTTTAACAGTTTATGCTGAGGGTTGATGGTGGTGGAACTGTTCTGTGGTTTAGGAAAGACAAAAAGCAGACTGTTAGAAAGATCAGTTTTGATTTGGTAATTGTCCGTTTGATGCGCTCTTCCTCAGCTCTGTCCGTCTCTGTTTCTGTCAATAGCTCAGCTCCATCCTGGAGACCACAGCCATGCTGTTTATTTGTGTACGAGGTTTTTTTTTCCTTTTCATTTTGCAAGAGTCTCCTCTAACCCAGCTAAGTATGTCATGCTGCATCAAGGATTCCCTTCTGGTGTTTGATTGAAACTGCTTGGCTCCACCTGCTGCAGGAGATAAATAAAAGTTTCATCTCGCCAGCGTCAGACCTCCCCAGGCATGCTGCACAGACCGGCCTTCTTTGCAGAACAAAGCAGGAATGAAGTCGGAGATAGTGGCTGTTCTGAATGCAGTGCATGATGCCGGTGGCTCTGACCATGCTTTCCCCTCAGGCAGACTCAAGACGAGAGCTGAGTCATTTCATGAACATTTAAACTTTTAGTGGAACATGTGCAAAGAGTAGATGGTATTTCTTACTTTCTGCCCTCTAACTGCTGAGCATTAATGGGATCTAAAAGGGTTTTGTTCCATGTTGTGGGGCTTTATGTGAAAATTTGTGGAAATTTTACACACTTTTTTTTTTCTTTTAAGATTTAGGATGGTAAATAATTTGCAGACTGGCTCCACCTTCTTAATGTGGTGCAGCTCCTGTACAGCTCTACTGGAAAACAAACAGATTTGTTTGTGCGAAGCAAACTAGTATTTTATATTCTTCAGTTTTGAACGTCTAAAGCTTTTACCTAGTACTTAGACGATCCACTTTGACAAAATGATCAACTAATCTGCAGAAGAATAACCCCAGATTATGATGCTGCCACCTCCGTGTTTCACAGCAGGTGAGACTTGAAAAAGTGGCAGCCATTTTACAGCAGCTCTTTGTTTCCTGTTTGCTTTTTTTGAGTTGAAATGTAAATGGATCTAAGTCACTTTAAAGGTGGAAAATGTTTGGAAATGATTTATTGTGATTTTTATTTTCTTGTTCTTTTCAAACTTTTAAGACTAAGTTTGAGAAGAAGACTAAAGTCTTCCCAGCAGGGGGCAGCTGTATGTAGCACACTGGCCAAACTGGGTAACAAGCTCAACATTGCAGCAACAGGTGGTTGTGTGTGTGGGTGAATGTGGGTTGTTTGCTTTTAGTGTGGACACTAAGCAGAGGTGTAAACATACACTACAACCATAGGCTCTTCCCCCGCTCTGCGTGCCATCATCGTCATGTATGGCCCGACTGAGCTCGCTGGTGTCAGTTCCTCCTTCCACCAACCATTCTTCAGCAAGGACACCCGGCTTGGCTGTCTCTGTGCCTGTCTCAGACCCCGTCTGTCTCACATCTCGTCCTCTGGTCGCCCTGTCCTCACCTTCTGCTCCCGTCCTCCAGGTATGGGCAAGAAGGACGACCCCAAGCTGATGCAGGAGTGGTTCAAGCTGGTGCAGGAGAAGAACGCTCTGGTCCGCTATGAGTCGGAACTCATGATATTGTAAGTAAATTACTGTAAAAAATCTATTTATCTGATTATAGACGACGTTTCCACTTCCTTCTCTTAAAATCATAATTTGCAGTTTGCTCTGCTGATCAGATACATTTTGTTTTTAACTGTTTTGCATCCACATAAGACACAGTTTACACTGGAATATGGCAGCTGTTGTTTGTTCCTCTTTTTTCATCTTTTGTTAAAAAAAATGTATTAAAATCTGATTGTACTGTCATCATTTCACATTTCACACCACTCAACAAGTTCAGACCTGAGAAATTTAAGCATTTGTGGTTGTTGCATGATGTTAACCATTCAACATGATGTGAAAGTGCAGAACTGTAATTCATCATGTTTAGGAGAGTTATGAGGGAATCAGTGGTGTCTCAGCTTTTTGCCCCAAAGGTCAAACTTGGGACATTTAAGCATCTTGTGGATCACAACAGTCATTAAATTAAAGGCAAAAATTTGTTTTTTTGTGATTTTTTAAAATTTCTTTGTTTGTTTGTTTTACTTGCTCAACAGTAAACAAAATGTTAATAAAATCTGTGTTTGAATGTCCCCTAATTGGTAAAATAGTAAAAATTCTCCACAAATGTCTTCTGAATAAAGAGCTTTGAATATAAAATACATTGTCATGGGAAATCCAAGTCGTCTTCTCTGCAGTTCGTCAAACATGCGGTCGAAGGCTCTCTGCTCAGATGAGTGGAGCTTTTGGCCCCTGACATCATCCCAGTGGCTAAACATGGTGGTGGCAGCATCATGCTGTGGGAGTGATTTTCTGCAGCTTGAAGACAGTTGCAGAAGACTTGAGATTGGGATGGCGGTTCACCTTACAGCAGGAAAACCACCTGAATCATGTTTTAGAATGGCCTAGTCAAAGTTCAGACCTAAACCCAATGAAAAATATGGTTATTTAAAGGAACATGTGTAAACTCAATGACAGTAGAAGAAGAAATGTTCAACTTTAATGTAATTTGTGTTTGATTTGTTTAAATTTTCTCCAGGTTCAGATTTTTTTTAGTTCAATTAGTCTGCAGTGAAGCTTCTGGTTTGAGAAGAACTGTAGGCTGTTCAACGAAGCCTTCAGACGGCCTCAGGTCTCAGCAGCCGGCTGATAATATCTGCAATAATAATAAAGATGTTTCACTGTCAGCCAATAAATATCTGCCCCGGAGTCCTGAGCCGGGACGGCTCAGCAGATCATCAAAAAACCGTCAGGGTTAATTCTGTTCATTTCTGATCTGATCTCTGCTTTCTTTTATGAGAATACAATTTCACTATTTACTGAAGTAACTGTTATATTCTCAAACAAATTCATTCAATGATGTTATCTTGTTACATGTTCTGAAAGCTTCTGGATTAAACATCTGTCTTGCTTTGAAGAATTATTGAATTTAACAAAGTGAGTAAATTTGCTTGGAATCTGCTGGATTTTTACGGCCTTGCACAAGTTTTCACGCCCTCTGAATTATTCATGTTGAAACCACAAACTTCAGTTTATTGTCATTAGATTTCATGACAGAACAGCTTAATTATTCAGAGCTGTTTGTTAGAATGTTGTCCACCCAATCAGAATCGAGCTGCAGCAGACGACGTTTCCACTTCCTTCTCTTAAAATCATAATTTGCAGTTTGCTCTGCTGATCAGATACATTTTGTTTTTAACTTTTTATCATATTTTGTTATGTTGAAAGCTCAAACTTATTTCTTCTTCTGTGATTCTGTGTCAAAGTGCCAGAGAGCTGGAGCTGGAGGACCGGCAGAGTCGGCTGCAGCAGGAGCTCCGGGAGCGGATGGCTGTGGAAGGTGAAAACATTAACGCTCGTTATCTGAAGGATCTCACTGTAACACTGCAAACAAATATTACTGAGTTAAAACAACATTCAACAAAGTATGTTTAATCAAATTGAATTAAGATTCATTTTATTTAAAATAGAACTGAAAACAACATATTTAAATTGGTCCTTAGTTTTCCCAACTTATCAAATAAACAGCTTGTCATTTATTTGATAATAGTTGGTATTTTAATCATTTAACCACCTCAACCTTTTTTATACGATATTAAGATACATTAAAAGAAGCAAATGAACATATAGTTGAATTATTTTTAAAATAAGAAATGGCAGCATTCCTGCAGTAAATCTGGACCAGGTGAAGCTAGAACTGCCACTTTATGAGTTTTGGCTCAAACATATTTACAGACAATCTGTTTATGCAAAATGTATTTGTGTGTTTTGTACACATATACAAATTACTGCTCTGAGTGTTTTTACAGCAAATTGCCTGTTTGGAGTTTGTATAATACTCTAAAACCATTAATCAGTTACTAAATTAGTTGAGAGTTATTTCAATAATTGATTCATCATGATTAATCAGATTGATAGTTTCAGCCTTAATTGGGATGTTCCTGGTTTGTTGGTCACTTCCTGAACTGTGGATGTTTTTGTAAATTTCTTCCACCTTTCTCTCCTCAGACCATCTGAAAAGCGAGAAGGAGCTGGCGCAGGAAAAGCAGATCCTGAATGAAATGCTGGAGGTGGTGGAGCAGCGCGACGCCCTGGTGGCCCTGCTGGAGGAGCAGAGACTTCGGGAAAAGGAGGAGGACAAGGACCTGGAGGCGGTCATGCTCTCTAAGGGATTCAACCTGAACTGGGCCTGAAAGTTGACACACAAACAGGGTTTGTCTCGTCAAGCAGCAGAGCAAACTCCACTCACGTCGTCTGAAGATAGACACGAGCAAATGATCCGGAACTGTCACACCTACAGCACTGAATGTGTGGAGATGTTTCCAACACAACAAACACGCCGCGGCTGCCTGACACTGACGCAGCGTTCCCAGATCCCCGCCTGAAGGCGGTCCAACTTAATCACTCTGCAGTTGGGTTCCTCTGCCTCTGTGTGGGAGGAGAGCCGAGTTCATATTCACTAGTTTATCATCGCAGCCTTGAAGAGGATCCTTTCAGGCCCACAGGGAGAATGTGTGGAGACTTTGTAAAGGGAAGAATCAGTTCAGTCCTACTGATGTAAAGAAATTGTAAAGTTTTTGTGTATAGATGTGTTGAACAACATTTTCTGCAGAGGTGTGTTGAAACATTCAGCTGCCTCTCTCCAGTGACGGAGTGTTTATCCTAATGAACCACACATCCCTGAACGGCCATGTTTTCTCCTCCTCTGTGTTTAGTGAGTCAACACTAAGAAGTCATTAACTCTGGCCACCTTTTTTTAGTTCTTTTTTACATTTCTATGTTTTTAAAAGATGAACACTTTTTTTCGTTGCATTCACAGGAGAGTGCCCAGGATCTCATTGTCTTCTGCAAAAGCCCCTGCACTCCTAAGCCATTGCATCAGTAATGCGGCTGCAGGCTCATGCAGCGGAGCAACTTGACGTGTCTTTAATCATTTCTCTGACTCGATAACGCCCGGCCTCTCCGGGAGAGGCGCCACACTGACAGTTCAAAGTTTACAGAATCGGGTGGCTATTGATCGCGCTCCGGGAGGCGCGACGCGTTCGGCTGGTGGAGGGAACAGGTTTATCGGCGTGATCTCGTTATACCAGCAGAGGTCTGGAGTTCCTGTCACTCACTCTACACAGGAAGTTCTCAGTTACACTACAGACGACTCGCGGCTCATGCTGAATATTTGAACAAGATGCCTTTTTAAGTTTTGTTTTCCACACTAAAGTTATATTTAAGTCCAGTTTTTTTTGTTTTTAAGGTGGAACTAAGTTCTTAAATCTATTCTGCTTTATGCAAATCAGTTAGAAAGAATCCAAAAATGTTAAAAGTGCAGCGGAGGGTACGTTTGAAAACCCCGACGTGATCAGTGGATACAAAGTTACATAACTTTAAAGTTGTTTTTTGATGGCGTATGAAATGTTTGACGTGATTGTACTGATATTTATTAACGTGTGAAAACTGTACCATATGTAAAGAAAAATGAATCCTAATTTGTAAAACTGTTCTGCTGACACATGGACTGCAATGTAAATGCTTCTTCATGTAGCCAGAACACATAGATGTATGCAATAAAACAATGCAGTTGTTCTTTTACGTGTTTGGGCCAAAACTGATTCCTTCAAGGGACGGGTCCAATTACATGTGTGTGTGTGTGTGTGCGTGCGTGCGTGCGTGTTGTAATAACCAGTGGAGGAAATTACGATGGCTGATCGACTTTTGCCAGATTTGAACTGGAGCCTGAAGCTTTGGTAGCGTTTGAGCTGCGATAATTTCAGCTTCATGTTTTTATCACCTTGAAAATCCACAAGGTACTGAAGGGCTCCAAAACATATTTTAATGAGAATATATAAAACATTTTGTTATAAACAAAAGTAACATTTTTTTGCTGCTGCTCACAGCTGGGAGGACAAATCACTTAATTATTTTACTGTTGTAGACAAAAAATAAAGTAGCAAAGCATCATTTTACATGCAGGTATTCATTACTGAAGCAACAATGTTCTAGGAACAAATGAGAAACATGAAAACTGATTAATACAAAAGCAACAGAGTCAGATTCAAAATTTACCTTGAACAGCCAATATAGAGTTTATTAATCAAAAATAATTTTCTGTGATAAAAAGTAAAAGCCTGAGGATTTTGTGATTTTCATAAGCTCCTAATGAATCTTCCACAGGAAAACAAAACTTGTGATTATGTAGGTCAGCTACCTCTGTCGGGCCTCTTAGATGTTTCTTGGGTTGGCAGCATGGAAAACCATAACTTTATATAATGAGCCTGGTTCTGTTTTACACTCTATTGTATGAAACAGATCCAGCTTTCATTGTGCTTTATTTTCCCCTCATTTTATTCCCACTTGAAATGGGTTATTTTCATGAATCTCACTTCCCACCAAATCAGGACAAATGCGTTAAAAATATATACTTTGGGTGGAAACCAGATCATGTTTCATTCAGTCAGTCATTGTTTAGTGGTTTCAAACTCTACTGGTTTTTCTGACACTTGCAGCATTTATCTGATGATGTCATTATTAACCGCTACGTTGCAGGCCGAAAGGCTAAGAGTTGCATTTCTGCATAGCTTTAGCAACTTACCGGTGCTTTTATTGTGAAAACGAATGAAACAATATTTGACTTCCGGTGAGGAATCGGTAAAGGAACAGCTGCTGGAGGAGGGAAAGTTTCTACAGCTGCAGATGGCAGGAATGATTGCATCGAGTTTCAGGGACTGTCAGGTGAGTTTTAAGACTGTTTTAACCCCCGATACAGAAATAATCGTTTTTGAGTTAAATTCACATTTTTTCACATATTTTGCACTCGGAGTTGAAGACTTTCAACTTTCCTGCTGACGTCCTAATCAAAGTCAGCTGGTCTGGGAAGTGAAGCAACAGTTTTCCATCTGAGCTGAACTTTGGACATTTGCGCTGAGGAAGTTTTGTGCTGGAAGATGCGCAGTTGTGTTTTGTGCTCTGCAGGCGTGGAGAGATGAGGATCTGCCGCTGTCAACCAGCAGCAACGAGGCGTCCAGACTGTATGACGCCATTCTCACACAGGTAACCTGCAGACTTCTCACCACAACAAGAAAACCCACAGGCGACTACTTTATTAATATGTGCTCAAAAACAGATTGCTGGAAAATTTATATTAGTTTCAATTAGTAATCAGATCTGTTTTCTACACGGGAACTTGACTGTAGGAGGCGCTGTTTCTCCTCTACACCTGTGTTTTCACACATTTCACCACTAGAAATGAAGAAATAAACGTAAATATATTAAGATACTGATAAGCTGAGACGAGGATAATTTTGAAAAATGAATTTTCAGAGAATTGAGCTGCAGGATGCAGTGAATCATAACTGCAATCTTGACATTTCAGTTGATTTTCTGAAGTGACATGTTATCATTTTTTATGTAATATTTAACCAGTTGGAGAGTCAAGAGACAGCAGATCTTCACAACAGATCTCACCTAACGGGTCAAAGGTCACAAAGTGATGGAACAACCAATCATTTGATTTCAGTCACAAGATTTTCTAATCCTGTGCAGAAAAATGTTTGAATCACTCAAAATACTCATTTACACAATAATAGTAAAGGTACCAGAGTATCCATGAGAACCAATGTTGGAAAGCTGAAAATGTTTTCTGTCGACATCAAAATATTTTTTTAGCTTTTGTTGAGCTGAAATGATGATGATGGTGAACACTGAACCTGCAACAGACTGTATGTATTTTAGTATAATCTAATATTTAATACTGGTTAAAACACCATCAATATTTATTCACATAGTTCTTTATACAGCCACAATATCGGTGATCAAAGTATTTAGCAAAACACTATATAAAAGAAAACAGGTTTTAAAACTCAGGTTAGGAAACTGAAATTAAAGGTCTGATGAGGTCAGAAGAGCTGCCACATTTTTAGATGTCCAAAGCCTGCCTGAATAAAAAAGTTTTGATTTTAAAAAGTCAAGCTGAGTTAAATATGGAAGCTGCTTGACATAATTTATGATCGTAGAGTTTGGCTGAGGTTTGTGGACTGACACCAAGTATCATTCTCTCTTTAGGTTACGGAAACTTCTCATTTCTTTTATTTCATTCCTGCTCTATTTAGTTCAGTTTGCATGTTGCTGCACATGTAAAGGATTATAATTTTTTTCCCCAAGTTGAGTGCATCTTGAAAAACAAGCTGTGATGTTAAACCTGTTTCTGCTTGTCTAGTATGTGAAATGGAGAAATGATGAAACACTGGGAGGAATTGAAGGATGTATTTCTGCTATCCAGACAGCTGACCCTAACTTTGGTAAATAACTTCTTTATTCTTTATAAATTACTAAAAAAAAAACCTTCCCTCACTGGGAGTCGACCAAAGAATAAAATCCAAGCGTTGGATTTAATCTTAATGCAGAGATTAGTGACTGAAGGCTCCAGAGAAAACAAACAAGTGTGTTTCTTATGAGTTTTAGCGAAAAGAAGAGAAGACAATTTCTTTGACATAAAGAAATAATTGAAGTTATTGATGCTAAAGGTGGTTCTACTTGGTCTGCATTACTTTAGCTTGTGTTGCTATAGAAACGTTCTTTAATTTTAAAACACTCAGAGGAGATGCAAAGCAACTGAGCTGCACCAGGCTGGAAATCAAATTTAGTTGAAGGGTTTATGGTTCTTGCTTTTATATCAACATTTAGCAAAGTTATTGGCTGCATATTAAATATTAAAGCTCAGGTCGCAGCACATGAAGCCGGGAGCTTCAGGTGACTTTATCAGTGCAGGACGTCTGTCCGCTGCATTGATGGGCCAGTAGTTGTTGTTTTTAACCTTTCCTGTATTTTTAATATCATTTTATTTGATGTTTACAGTCAGAGACAGAAATGAAACTAGAAAGTTCACCGAACCCTTCTGGATCTGAAACAGAACCTTGAGCAGAGCGTGTGATTTCATGTGATTTTTATTCTTTTTATTTTTATCTTGCGCCGTGGGAATGAAAATAATATGTATTCATTTCTTGACGCCACAGTTATGGGTCATGTGATCAGCACCGGGCTGGAGCTGGTGGCCACGACGAGCAGCCCCCGGCTGGACGAGCGTCTGGCTAGCGCTGTGAGGCGAACACTGGCGCTCGCCAGCAGCCAGGATATTTCTGCCCGGGAGAAGCTCCATGTCAGAGCTGTGGAGCTCTTCTCACACGGGTAAGATCCAGAACCGGCTGCAGGCGGTCCGACCCAAAAAGGTTCGGTCCGGGATGGGAGGGTGATCGTTAAAAATGCCTTGTTTGTTCAAGAACCAGCTGGATGTTTGAAAATGTAGCATCTTTAAAACTTTAATTTAGTCATTTTGAGACCAACTAGGTCATTTTTAGTTTATAAAAAAATGAGTAAAAACAATTGTTGGCTGTTTATCAGTTTAATTTAAAGTCCCAAATTGCTTTTAAGCCTTTTTATTTACTCAAATTATATCATTTGTTCTTGTATTACCACAGATGATCTGAAGAAATGCTGAAAGCAGTTTTACATTAAATCATGAATTAACTGTGATAAACATGTTTGAGGCATTATTGTCAGCCGTGACCCGGCATTTTAATATTACAGTCGGGTTTATTCTTACGATTTAGTGTCAAAAAAACTGCAAACAGCCGAAACACTGAATGTCTTTAAATCTAGACTTAAACTGCAGTTTGTCCAGATTTATACCCTAGAGCTGCTTTTGAAACATCATAAATGAAACATTAATCAACATTCTGATGTATAATGATGACACTTGACAAAATGTAATATATTATTTTGTATTTTTGTGTTTTATGTTGTAAAGCTTCTTGAGTTGCTTTGTTGCTGAAATCCTATAAACTTGAAACAAAGCAGTTCAAAGCGCTTCACACCATGAACATATAACAAAGTAACTAATTATGAAGTTGTAAAAAGTTGTTTTTACAGTCCCAGTTGTAAAAGCAATACCTTGTTACCACAGTTACACATCATGACTGAGCAAAATAAAAATAAAAAGTTGAACCTGCAGAGCATCCACACATGAGAGAGATAATTGTCTAATTGCAGTCATAACATGGAGTAACAAAAAAGTGAACAAAAGTCTAGAAAAACAAAACCAGAGCTAATGTAATAGAGCTCCTCCAACAAGCTGCCACTAGAGCGGCGCTGTTCTGCATCAATCAAAAATGCAACAGTATGTCATCATTAAAACTTAAGTCAAGGATTTATTTTGATGAGAAGGTAGTGTGCATGCCCAGGGTAATAAATACTCGCTGATATTTTTCTTTTATTTTCTGTCCTTGAGTGTGAAATCCGTCTGAACTCCTGTTGTTCGCCAGAGAGCCGCCATGTGGGCAGGATGGAGCTTATGAATAAAAGAAGAAAAGTCTGGATTGCAAACCAGGAACTGCTGGTTTATTTTTTATGTTCTCTCCTGAAATCTTGATGTTTTTTTTTAGACGGGAGTCTGCAGGATTGTACCAGTCCAGTCGCCACTGCGGTCTGTTAAAGTCCCGGTCGATAAGACGGAGGTTCCATTGTGCCACAGGAAATGGGTCGCTTGTGAGCGGATTAGAAATAGTTTATCAGGAAATAGTTCTTTATTCCTGAAGCTGCTCTTTTGTTGTCTGCCTGTGATTCAGTCATACACTGCAGATTAGCAGAAACTCATGACAGTCACTCTGACAGCTGGACTTTTATTACATCCTGTAACGTTAAACAGACATTTGGTTTCTTAACGTCGCCTCAGAGGATTCTCATTTCTCCCCAAAGCTCCGTGATCCTCCTGCTGTTCTCTGAACAGTTTCCTTCTTCCACAACTTTTTGATTTCTTTCTAACAATGAGACACGTTTCTCTTGCAGGAATTTCCCAAAAGCCTGTGAAGTGTGGGAGGAAATCCTGCTGGATCATCCCACTGACATGCTGGCTCTGAAGTTCGCCCATGACGCCTACTTCTACATGGGGGCCCAAACACAGATGAGGGACTCTGTGGCCAGGGTGCTGCCCCACTGGAAGCCTCACATGCCGTTGTTCAGGTAGCTGGTCCAGTTACAACAGCTGAACTCCCAGTTAGCTGCTCTAACTGGGAGTTTAACCATAAATCAATCTAATGAACCATTTCCAGTTGTAGGTTTTGGGTCATTGTTGTTGTGAAAGACACAATGACGACCTGTTTTTAGTTTTCTGAAAAGAGTCCATCAGATTCATGTGTAAACAGAAAGAGGCCCACAGCATCACAGATGTTCCACCATGCTTAGCAGAGGTATATGTCTCCATGTTTCATAATAGGAGTGTTTGTTGCAGAAAAATAATAATTGCCAAATGGAGCAGAATCTCCTGGTTGGACCTCTGACTTTGGACCCTATTGGCATATTGGGACTATTGTATATTTGAAAAAAATCTACCAGACTTGTAGTGGTGGACACGCGTCTGTTGATGAGCTAATAGTGGAGCTAAATAATTTTTTTTTTTTTTTTGCCAACTTTAAAACTTCACTTTACTTTCCTCAAATTTTTCTTCATAAATCCAACAGTGCAGATTTACTTGGCTCTTTTTAACGTTTTACTTGAATAAAGTTTTAACATCTGTGCTGAAGTTTTGGTTATCAACTGTTAAGTTTATGTTCATGCTCTTATTTTGAAGGGCAACAAAATAAAAAAGAGACAGGAGAACAATATCTGAACATAAATACGATATTTAAGCCTGTTGGAAAATGTAAACAATTATCTGAATTAATGCGAGAAAGTTGAAATCTTTCAACGACAGATCATTTGATTTGAAGTTGGCATTGCATTAAAGACCGTTAATTCTGAACTAATCTTTAAGACAAGAGCTTCAGGGTTAGCACAGCTAGGCTAGTTAGCACAGCTAGGCTAGTTAGCACAGCTAGGATAGTTAGCACAGCTAGGATAGTTAGCACAGCTAGGATAGTTAGCACAGCTAGGATAGTTAGCGGCGTCCACCACTGCTAACTTGAATAACAGTTTTTTTCTCTTTCATTTTGAAAGGGCTTCAGGGAAATGAGCCCATGCATCATTTAAATCCCAGAAATGGAGGAAGCTGAAGATTTTCCTTAATTAGGATTTACAATGGTATGAAGAATTGCCCCAGAGAGTTTTAAATTTTATATTTGTTTCTTAATGAGGGATTTTCAGTGTGAGATTTTTCCATTGTACTGAATTATGAATTTAATTGGAACACATGTTTACCAGTGTGTGGGAAGGGAATGCTTTAAATAACGCAATGTGTCGTAAGAAGCTCATTTGCTCTGAATCAGATTGTTTTATGTGTGTTTTTCTCTTAAAAGTAGATTGTTTGCAGTATTTTCTAAAAGTTTGTTTGCCTTCAGTTACCTGAAAGGACAATACGCCTTCGGCCTCCTGGAGACTCGATTCTACGACCAGGCTTTGAAAGTGGCCATGGAGGTGAGCGTCTCTGCTGGTAATGGGTTTCTTTTGTGCGCCTTGTTGACAACACAGCAGCTGTGTGTTTGAGGTCATCTGCTTTGACTGACTGTCAGTCCGCCAGCAAGTCCGCCAGCAAGTCCACCCTCCACACTGAGAGCCTCATGCATTTAAACCAGCTGTGACATGAGAGTCTCCAGGAGGAAGCAGTGGAGAAATTTCAAATTAAGTTATTTAAAGTGAGGATTGCAGTTACTTTTTAAATGTGAATTCATCTGTCTTGTTCCAGGGTCTCGCCTTGACCCCTGATGATGCGTGGTCCGTCCACTCCGTGGCCCACGTCTATGAGATGAAGGCAGAGGTGGACAAAGTCTTGAATTTCATGGATAGCAGAGAGAAAGATTGGCAGGTGGTGTTTTTTTTTTCCATCACCACCTGGAACCTTGTGGAAAATTCAGAGCTTAAGGATTAAATATTTAGAAAATGCATTTGAAAAAACTGCTTTATTAATTCTAGGGGTCTGACATGCTGGCCAGCCACAACTATTGGCACTGGGCTTTATGCTTCATCGAGAGGGTGAGGATAATCATGGCTTTATATAATGAAAATGTTAGATTAGATTAGCTTTAGCTTCCAGTTTGTAGTGACTTTTTTTGTTGCTTCTTCCTCTGCAGGGGGAATATGAGGCTGCTCTGCAGATCTACCACTCCCAGGTGGGTTTGAGTTGCCAGTTCAAGTCCGGGTTGAAGTTATGAAAAATCTACTGTTGGAGCTTCATATCATGTTATGATGTTATTCCCTCATCAGAAGCATCCCTGGATTGTTTCTTTGAAATGTCATTGTTGTGACAATGCAATGCATTGTGTGTCTCTTAAAGAGACAGAGACCAATTCTAAAGCTTCCAGTGCAAAGTCAAGTTTCTTTCCAGTTAAGTTTGATACATGTAGAATTTTCATAACTGAATCTGTCATCGTTAGTTGATTGTGCCTGGAAAACACTCACCGTTTAATATTAATTTGAGAATTTTAAGGATATTCTGGGATATTCCTATCCCAGAATATAGGATTGGTTTCGTGGTTCTGACCCACATTTTAATTACAGCCAATATATTTTTTATTAAATTCAAAGATGAGGCTGTTTTCTCACATCATGGATGATGTTATACTCCTCCAACATTCATCGACGTCGTTTTCAATAACTGTGAAACGTCAACCCAGTACAATAAAATATTTCCTCTGAATGATTGGCGCAGCTATGCGTCTTAATATGCAAATAAAAACGTAACAATGACCCACTTTTTGTAAAATCACACATGCATCAAACCAACTGCACGTTATTAGTCATAGTTTAGAAGTATTATTAGGAAACAGTATTTTGTGGAGATCTTAGTGATTTTCGGAAACTTCTCTTTAGAATCAAATCTGTTCATTTTTATCTGTGTTTATTAGTTGTTTGGTCTCAGGCAAATCAGTTCAAACATCACATGGAGGCTTCAGGAATTTTGCTTATTAGCCTTTAGTATGAACATTGTTGTTAAGAAAATATGTAAGAAAAAACCATTCCTGGGTTTTTGGGAGCTGTTATCAGCCCTCCTGACCTCAGCCGTGTCTCTGAACATCGTGTACCTTTCAGTTCTCCAGGTAGGTTGCAGTTATGGAATATGACAGAAATAAATGATAATTGGTTCCTTTTTCAAAACGCATTCTGGTCATTTTTCAGTTTTCAGTTAAATCTATTGTTTTGGCCCATTTTGCCTGAAGAAAAGTAAATGGGACAAAGTGAGGCTTCAAACATCCAGTCAGAACTACGGCAGGATGCTAGTGATGCTGAATGAAACGGGCTGGAGTCACGTCTGCAGCTTTCTGAGTCACAGAGCATTAAACAGCAGGCAAGCAGATGTAAAGAAAGGCGTGGTCCTCTTGTGAGTCGAGAGCTAATTGCAGATAAATGTTGAATCCAAATTTAAGAAGTAAGAGCCAAAGAACCACCCCCACACAGCGTCGGCTGCCAGCTCTGATTTAGTCAGGATGAGACGAACGTCGGTTATTTTCTGAATCCTGGGAAAAACATTTTGTAACGCAGCAGATTCTGCTCTGCTGCATCACAAACTAATATTTATACAGATGTGGAAAAGTTTTTTTATTAATATATTTAAACATGTGGCTATTTCAGGTCAACATATATTAAAAATGACATTGTATTTTGTATAAAAATGAGGATAAAATTGTTTAATCCTTCCTAAAAGCCAAACGTTCCACACAGGTGGAGAAAAACTTTGCTCTGTAACTGAAACATGAAGGTCAGCCTAAAGTTTAGCAGAGAGATCCTAGAGAAAGACCAGAACATCTGGAGTTACGACGTCTGAACAGATATTTCAAACTCCAGAACAGAGGAAACTTTTGGCCTAAATAAAACAGGAAGCTCATAGTAACCTTATCAGCATGGTGGAGGCAGTGTCATGGTTTGGGGATGTTTAGCTGCAGCAGGACCAGTGCAGCCCACCGTCACTGAATCCACCAGGATTCTGCCATCTGAATGAAAATGAAACATGGCAGGAGACGTACTGGTCTAGTCAAAGCCCAGATCTGGATATTATTAGGAAGCTTGAAACATTAGTTATTTCAGCTAAAAGCCGTGCATTTCCTCATAAAAAAACATTTATGTTTATCGGTTTTCTGTTTATTTGGGAACATTCCTAATGAAAACCAAATATTTAATGTAGTTTCTGGAAGGAATTTTTCCCTTTGGCTGTATTATTTTCTGTCCTTCAGCGTCTTTATATGAATATTTGTATTTCATTTAAAGATATTCAAGCGTTGTAAAGCCTCAGGCGCCATGCTTGACGTCGTCGACGCCTGTTCGATGCTCTACAGACTGGAGATGGAAGGTCGGTGTTAAATGAAGGAATCGCCAGAAGATGGGAATTAATGTTTGTATTGTTGACTGTTTTCTAATTTAAATCATTTTGCAGAAATTCATTTATTTTTGGAATATGTTGCTAACGACCAGCTAATTTAACACAAATAAGACTTTGGTCAGAAAGCAAAAAGACTTAATGAGGTGAGATGATCTCAGTTTTTTATTTTTGTCAACGTTTGAAGTGCAGCAGCAGAAATGAGGAGATCTGTCCGTGTCGGTTGGAGCATGCGTGGTGGGATGGGGTCAGAAAAGTCTTCCTGTTGCAGGTGTGTGTGTGAAGGAGTGCTGGCGGGAGCTGCTGCAGGTGACGCAGCCTCACAGCGACGACCACGTCACGCTGTTTAACGACCTCCACTTCCTCATGGTGGCCCTGGGGGCCGACGAGGACAGGGCCGCTCGGCGCCTCCTGGAGGGCCTCCAGGAACTGGCCAGGTTAGTTCTGTCCCAGTTCTCTTCACTGCACACCTCCAGGCTGCCGTGTTGCATTGGAGCAACACGACTTTTATGTAACAGAAACAAACGCGGCAGAGTGGAGGAAAACTGAGCAGCTTCATTGGCTGGAGGAAGGGGCGGGGCTTCCGTCTGCAACAGATGCTGTTCACGTACAACAGCCCTATGTTATAGAAAACGATTATTCTTTGTTTCCTAAAGTTGTTACAGTTTTAATTTAGCAAACTGTCTTGAACTGTAATCCAGTGAACTGAAACAGGATCCACTCTCCAAATCTCCTGTTTGCTCTTTTTGTCACATCTGAATGTTTCAGGTTATCAAACTGTTTCTTGTTGCTCTGATAATCTTTTACTAACAGAAATTAGAGCGAAAATGAAGAGATGGAGAAGAAGGAAAGTTATTAGGGCTAAATTAAATTGATTAAATTGTCAGATTAATGTACTACTGAAATATTTTTCTATTTTAATTATGCAGTAAAGGTTGACTCGCTGCATGGTAGTCTCTGTATGTGAAGGCTCCAGTCTCTCGCTCTTGTTATCGGAACATGACCTCTGACCCTAGCTGAGACTGTTCCATGTTTGCTGACTGAGTGAGCAAACAGATCTAAATAATGATCTGGTTTATTTAGATCTGGTTAAGATGTGCTGCTTTCAGATCTTTTGGCCTACTTCCTGCTGTCAGTCAGGTTTAAATGATTTCTTTTTTCAGATATGAGAGTGATGAAGTCGACTGTCTTTAAACAAGCTGAACAAAAAACAGTATTTTTCTCAGGTTATTTTTTTTCTTTGGTATCAAAAATGTATTTGATCTCAAACTTTTTAGTGAGACCAAAAGAAAAGTCAAAAACAGAAAGAAGCCTTTATGGAGGTGAATATTTTTTACAGCAGTGTATTCAGTTCATCAGTCACTTTCCAGCTTTTCTCATGTCTTAAGCCCCGTTCCTGGTTTGTTGCTTGTGACGTATCGCATTGCTGCGGTGTGGAGTGCTTCTCCTTTTAGAGACAGATAATGAATATTCTTTGGAGTCTGCAAATGTAAAAAGTTTTTTTCTCCAGTTCCTACACTTCCTGTGTCTAAACTATTTCCCTTCACAGGGAACCGGGAGACAATCAGCAGCATCAGCTGGCAAAGAGCTTAGGCATACCGATGTGTGAAGCTATGATGGAGTACAAGCAGGGCAACTTCAGCCAAGCGGTGGCGCTGTTGCACCCTTTGCGTTACCGCATGGTGGACATCGGTGGCAGCGATGCTCAGGTAACAGACAGGATCAGTTTAACAGTGAAAAGTCTAAAAACAAAGCAAACGCTCCACTCTTAACTTCTCACCCAGAGGGTTTTCCCCCTCTATGATCATGTTGTTTTCTTAAGGAAAACACTGAAATCTGCTGTATAATTTTTCCAGAAGTAAAGCCTGCTGTGCTTCATGTGATGTGAGGATGCAGAGCGCAGTGCACCATCATATGAATAATAAATCTTTGTGATGGACACTGATGCATTTTATCTTCCATGTTCAGACGAGTTCTCTGCAGTGAACGATGTTTGCGGAGCAGAAGCTCTGCTGTGGTGGAGCCAGAGGTTTGCATTCACTAATGGCTTTTTCCACTGCTTCTTCCAGAGAGATCTGTTCAACCAGCTGCTCATTCACGCCGCCATGAAGTCTGACAACAAACAACATCACAAACTGGGCCGGTAATGTTCAACTGGCCACTTATTACATGTTTCTCTTCTGCTTTTACTTGCTTGTTCACAATTCACAAAGAAACCTCGACCAGCTTACAGAGCATTGCAAATGTTTTCATGCCAGAGCTCCTTTATCAGGAGTTTTCGTCACATTTTTCTGGCACTTTGTGTTGATCTGCTAAGTGGAAAGAAATTCAAGCCCTTTTGTGACTCTGATAATTTGAGTATTTTCAGTTGTAAATGTTCTGTTCTGTGTCAACTGGGCATAAACTCCCAAAAAAATACATTTGAGTTTGTAGTATAAAATGTGGGAACATTCAAAGGTTATGAATATGGAGTAGTCATATTCCTTAATGCAGCCAGGATATAATTATGTTCAGACGGTTAATGAATGTTGCTAATTCAAGGATAAGCTCTGAATGCACACCTGTAATTAGTGTGTCACTCAGGACAGATGTTGGCATCACATGTAATCCTAAAACTAAGATTCTGGATGTAATTAGTGCTACAAATCAGCCTGGAGAAAAACTGCCACACTAATAGATCTTATATGCGAGGAGTTGGTTCAGGATCTGCTTTCTCCAGAACTTTGCACTGCGTTTCTTTTACACTAGAAACGTTTCGGTGCTGCTGTGGCGGCGCAGGGCGTTAGCACGCCCCACGTTTGGAGGCCTTGGTCCTCCACGCGGATGTCGCTGGTTCAACTCCCGGTCCCAGTGACCTTTGCCTCCTTTTCCTCGCCTTCTTTCCTGTCTGCCGACTGTCAAAAATACGAGCCACTAGTGCCGCAAAAACTCGTCTGAGAAAAGAAAAAAAAATGTTTCAACATTTTTCTTTATATTAATTTCAGTGTCAACCAATGAACAGTTGGGTTCAGTGGATCATCTGGTTCATTTGTCTGATTAACAAAAAGTGGTTGGAATGATGCAAGTTTTATGAATTATGGTTGTTTTAAATAATGATCTTCTTTCATTTAAAGAGATGCATCAATAACAGCCTAACCGACCATTTGGGCTTTTCTGGACCCAGATCTTTTCAGTGGATCTTTGTTGGACCTGAACTAATCATTTCACATCTTTCAGGTTTTTTCCAATAATCCTTTTGGCATTAAATGTAATTTATATTAACATGCGGCCAGATCTGGTTCACTGTTACTGCAGGAAAATATAATCAGTCACTTCAGAATTGTTTTTATCTTTTAAAATAAAAATGACAGATTTCATGATACTTTATAAATATTTGTTTTCATAAATAAATGCTTTGTAATGAGGGAAAAAAATCTGTCAAAACCTAAATTAGCTTGTTAGCAGGCAGGAGTTAGTTTAATGCAAACCGAATGTTTGACCATTTTGGAGGCATTTCCACGGTCAGCTGGAGGGATTGTGAGGATGTTTTGGCTCTGACCTTAAGTAACTGAACATAATTGGTTCTGCTCTTCACTGTCCACCACCTCCTGTCTCCCCTGTGTGCACAACACCAGCTATTTTTCTCCCTTTCTATATCTGACACCATGTTGCACCTTAATTATTGATGGAGTTGTTCTCCCAGCTTGAAGTCTGGCTGAATCTGTTAGTCTCTGCTCTGCTGTGTTTCCCCAGATGTCTGCTGGTGGAGCGTGACGCCGTGCGGCCCAACTCCCCTCTGACCCAGCGCCTCATGCAGAAAGCGCTGGCTCTTCACGACTAGAGGGATTGCAGCGTGCGGACGAGTCCCACGTGAAAACATCAAACCCACAGGAAGGAGCTCCACACCGTTAACCAGATTAATGCCCCTTGACGTTCCTCATTGAATATGAAATTGTTTGAAAAATGTCATATTATACAATTCAAATTATTATGCACATTTATTTGTAAATGTATAACATTTTAAATGCACATTTCTATTAGTAAAGAGAGAACCAATAAATAAACACTTTGCACTATGCATCTGTGTCACAGTAAAGTGCATGAAAGCAGTTTTGCCAAAGGATAAGAAATGAAGATGTGTTGACTCTGATGGGACGAGTTCAGCACCAGAACTTCTTCCTTCTGCCCTCAAAACGGCAACGCAATCTCATTTTGGATCTGAGAAATCAGGATCTGGGACAGAACAATGCCGGCAATCTAGAAAACATCAGAACACGGCAGTAATGAGCGTCTCAAGGTCCCGTTGGAAACGATGCTGCTGCTCTCAGTTTGGCAGAGTCAGGAAAATAAACTCATTTACATCTTAATCTTTTTCACGTTAAAAACTTTTGCATTCAGCCTTTTATGCCTCAGAAGTTTGAAGAACGAGCAGCATCATCATACCAGAAAAATGAACTAATGCCAAGATAAACTTAGTACCTGAATAATTTACCGGTTCTATTGGCCCAACATAAAAAACAAAAGCTATTTTGAGCATCTTGTAATGTTACTCTCTAATATGTATTTTATAAATAGGGCATAATTATTCTAATCAGTAATTATCAGTGACAGGATTTTGAAATGAATCACCAAGCTGATCTTCTGACACCTGAAGCTTTGCATTCAAATCGACTTTTCTTGTACTTTTGAGTTTCTTCTGGTGATATTGTGTTTTTAAGTCTTACTTTATTTATAAATTATGACTTTATTCTCATAATTTCTTGCCCTTAATACCTGCAAATATGATTTTTTTTTCCATTTTCTTGACAAATCAGTTTAAAAATGTTAAGGAGTTTGGATACTTTTGGTATTTACATTAATCAAGATGTTTCAGGGTGGAAACCTGACATCAGGTTATTAAAGTGACCAAACAGTGTTTTTCCCCAAACATCAGAGGAATCACAGCTCTGATGTGATTGGTCCGATGGAATTTATGGGAAATGCAGTCAGATGCATGTCAGCATGGTTTGATCTCATGTGCAGCTGATAACAGCCGACATGTTAATCTGACTTTAGATATTAAGGGACTAATTGCTGTGGGAGTGGAGCGTGCTGTGGGCCCTTCATGAGTGGGAGGGAGTTTCAGCATTTTCCTTTTCAGTGTTACTGCTTCACATAGAGCTAATCCTGCACTAAATCACACTGTAGTTAATTTATTTCTTGGTGCAAATCTGGTTTAAATAATTCATTTCCTCTGGTTTTTTCAATTAAATTTGATTATTTTTCCCTTATAGTGCAGAAATTTCCCCCTGAATCAGTAGATGTTAGAAAATCCTCAGAAAGTAAAAGTCTGTTTCTTCAGATTGATGAAGTGTTGCTGAAACTACCTGAACGCAGCATCCAGCCTGTGAGGTGGAAGGTCTGCTCAATAGGTTGATGACTGGCTGCTCCTCCCAGCCAGACGCATTGATGCGTTCATTGACCCGGTGTGGCTGATTTAAAACCAAAGAGCTTCTTTTGTTTCTGATTGTGAGGTGAGTGAAGCTGCAGGTTACCTGAGGTAAGGCCAGGCCCAGGGTGAGCGCTCCCACCAGCAGCAGGTGAGACTCCATCCACATCACTGCTCTGTCTGCACAGCCCACAGAGTAGATAGACACGTCTACTTCCTGGGACTTCTGCATCTGAACGCCAAAACCACACATGGTGTTGATCACCGTCTGCAGAACAGAAAGAGACCTTCACCAGAGCATCATGATTAAACTGGACTGTTCTCTGGAAACGTTCAGCCTTCAGGTGATCATTGTGACACCTGAAGGCTGATGAGTAAAAAAACAAACATGAAGGGAGCAGGTGAGGCTGAAGCAGCGACTGGAAGCTTTGCAGCATCTGCAGCCTGAACTTGCAGTGAGCCACCAGCAGGTCGCAGCACTGCATCGACTCTTCTGCCCTTTAATTAATTGATTTTTCAACCATGTTGGAGAAGGTTGCTGTGATCCGTTTTCTGTGCGGCTTGATGTTTAATCAATACTGGCCTGATGGCTCAACATGAACTCCTTAGCTTCCCTCAGTCGTACCTTCATAATGTGCCGCTGCAACTGCATAATAATAGGGACGATGTTGAGCATTCATGCACAGAAGCAGGAACTATAAAGGCTGGTATGTACCATCCACACACACACCTCTTACACATGCATGTGTGGACAGCTTGCTTTGATGCTCAGAACATGAAATCTCATTAGAACTCAGAGAAATCACAGCCTGTGATGTTTTCACTTCCTGCAGATCAGATAAGATATGAGCAGATGTTGCATGTGTCCATGTCAGCCAACCAGCATCACTTTAACAGTTAAAGACGGTTTTTCACACAGTTTGTATTCCAATTGTTAACTGGACAGTTTTCCAAAGGAGCCACAGATAGGCTGAGCTGTCAGCCGACTCTGGGAAAACATCTCGCAGTTCTTCAAAGAAGAGCTGATGCAACTGGGTGGTAAACGTGAGCCTGTCCCAAATTTCCTCAGCAAACACAGCACAACAAATAACATCTTTGTTTTTAGCAGCTGACATGTTGTTTTTGAACAATTTGAGAAAAAAAGAAGCTTTTTTTTTTTTTCAAGAGTTAGCGTCTCTGGAGGGGAATCCATAATTATTTACATTCTTTAATAGACTGGGTTTACTGAAGAATAAGAGGAGCGACAAAAGCAAAGGAGGCAGATCAGCAGAGCAAGCAACAACTGGGACACGTTATGGACAGATATCCAGCTGTCATACAGCAACAATGTCCTCAGTCAGAGGCCTTTTCAAATTTGTTGCAAGACTGACTGCTACAGGAGATCCTTCTGGCCCACAGCATCACCAGCCACATTAATTCTTTGAAGATTTTTGGATGATCAGAGTTATGAAGACATTTCATTTCACTTTTTCTGTCCTGGATCAAATCGGGTGATTCATCATGAGGACGGCTGGTTCAGCCTCATCACTTTCCCTCTGGTGTGAGTTGCTGCCTTCAGGCTGTTCCCACAAACAAGCGGAAATATTTGGAGTCAATATAAATCAATGCTGCGGTCAAGAAGCTGTGACGGTTTTCCACTGACTGTACGGCATGTTGCACGGATAAAGTTTGATGCTTTTGAAAAGTGATCAGTTGATCAGAAATGACCTGGAATAGACATGAACTGTAATCCAGCATGACACTTTGAACTTTAAGCTGCAGTTATAAACCCGGCTAATCCTCTTAGTTTTAGCTACATGAAGGTGAAGATTACCATATTCAGAAATATCTAAATATTACATATGACTGAGCAGAGACCTGAAGGAAATCTGGGATATTTCACACAGTCCTGTCTGCACCAGACACTAAATAATGATCAATAACTGATATTTATGTACCCTGAGCCAATATCCCACTCTGTTACAGTTTTGTAGTTAATTGTTTGCGCTGCATTGTGTGAGCCCACCTCTCCAGGAACCGGCGTGCAGCAGGAGAACGGCACGGCGCAGCGCTCTGAGCTGGGGTTTTCCTGAGTGCAGTTGAAGTAGAGGTTCCAGGACCAGTCGGTGTAGTTGTTCCATCCACAGCACTTAAACTGAGCCAAGCAGAGCAGAGGTGTATATTTAGAAACAGTCTGGTGTCGTGCCGGCCGTCTACGAGGGGAAAACCCGGGCTCCTAGTTGGAGCCAGGATGTGCAGATGGAGCAGGAATTTCTCCTGAGGAATCCCATGGAGCTGCAGGAAATGCATGTTTAGCTTCTCATGTGGAAAATCCTGAGTGAGGCCAACATAAACACAAACAGAGCTGGCAGTGTGGTGCAGTCAGGTGTGTCTGTGTCAAACCACAGCACCTCTTTCTGGATGTAATCCATCAGATTCTGCAGATCCAGGTCATCCCTGTAGTGAACGATCGCTTTCTTCACAAACTTCCCCAGAGCATCTCGGGTCTATGAGAGAGAGAAAAAAAAGATTCAAAAAAAGATAGCTTTGATATTCTAATTTCCGTCTTTTAAAACAAATGAAGTCTTGATAAGACTCCAGCCTGTGTTAATTAGTGGAGGAGCTTTTAATGGCACACTGGAAAACGTCTTGCTGCAGATGCTGGGAGATCCCAGCAGAGCCGGTGATGGATAATAACTGGAATCAGTTCAGACTGTCGGCGCTGCCACCACTTCGCCGTCAGCCAGGTACTCCTGGGTAATTCACCGGTTTCCATGACGATCTAGGGCTTTCATCAACAGTTATTTAGATTTGCATAAAGGCAACAATGAAGCATAATATTCACATCTGAAGGGCCTCCTGAAAACACGCGCTGCAAATGTACAGATCAACAAAGACGACTGAAAACCTGAAGGATTTCTGTTCATTTTAGATTTTCACTCAGATTTTTCAAATTATTTGCCTTTGAAGAAAAAAAAAGCAACATGAATTTATATTCTAGCTGTAATCTAAACCAGTAATTAACATGAGAAAATATTCACTCATTTCCTCCACAATCACATTGTAAAAGGAGCTTAACTCAAATGACCACAAATTTCAGATTTTTATTCATAAAACAAAAGTTGAAAATACTGCAGCATTTTGCTTCTTCACATTTATATTCACTTTTTGTTGGTCAAACTTAATAAAGTAATTTAGGTTTTTTGTAGCGTGATAAAATCTGGAAAAGGTCAGTGGATGTGAATAACTGTGGTATCATGCAGAAAGAGTGGGTTCATTCTAGATCAGATGCATCTACAAAAACCAGCACAAATGCAGCAAAGCAATTCTTCAGGCCTGACGTCGGTGGAAGCGATGAAGACTGAATGTGAGTCCCGGGATACAAAGATTCATCTGCAGGCTAAACTTCCACATTAGTTATTATAATGTAATGTTTATCAGTTCCTCAGAAAGTGAATAAGTGTCAAATAAATGCATCCGATTGAACAATCTGCTTCATGGTGCTAATGGCTGATTATTATACTGAAAATTAAAGGTTTATTTTTAATATGCAGCACAGAATTGCTGCATATTAAAGACATGCGTCAGTATCATTTAACATACTGATTACGTTATAGTTAGCATCACAGAACTCCTCAGATATAATAAATGCTAACTGGGGCTCTGAAAGCTAAAAACCTGCTGAACTTTAAAGTTTCATGAAGCTGGAAATGAACCTCAGATCTGTTTGCTCACGGCGTCATAAACTGTTCAAATTACAAACTGTGTCGAAACAGTTTATGTTGATAAATACTGTTATCCTCCAGTAATTTTACTGAATGGTGGGAGGATTTTCAAAACCCTCCTCAACTCTTCGCCTCCTTCCGCTCCTGTTTCAGCGTGGCCCCTGGGCTTTGAAGCCCACCGTCGCACTGTGTCATTAGCGAGAAAGTCTCCTTTAAGGGATCTGCTGAAATGGAACATTTGGTTCCACTTTGAAGTGCCGAAGCATCTGAATCATTTAGCAAGGAAGGATGCTGGGAGGGTTGTTAAACTGCTCTGTTTAGCAGCAGGCAGTCCGAGCGCTGACTGCAGAGAGGCGCCATCAAACACCAGGAACATCACCACCGTGCGCTGATGTGCGGCAGCGGCGCCCCTGCTGGCTGTCGTACTTTTATTCCCAGTGGACCTTTAATGGAGAAGCTACTGAAGAGGATAAGTGAAGCGAGAGCCGCTATTAGGACGAAGCACGGTTCCAGAATAAACCTGAGAGATGCATAGATCTGTAGCTTATGAGGCAAAAGTCAAAATGAGGAACAAATACCCAGAAACCTTTAGCAACGAACCTATCACTTATTTCTCCATGAAGGAAATAAACAGTGGAAAAGAGGACAAATAAAAAAATCCATTCCTGCAATAATCTGGTTCCTCAAAAACCAAAATCAAGGACACTCCTAAGTTAATCATGAATGATGCATCTGTTAAAACTGCAGTACCCAACTTGCATAAGTATGTCCAAAGATAATCTTTGGAAAGAAAAAAAAAAACAAAGCTCCTCTGCTAACTCCAGCCAACCAATCAGAGCGAGGAGCAGAGGGTCTGAGGCTGCGCTGACCCTGCTGCCCGATGTGACCCTCATCTGATGTTTTATGAAATCAGATTTTTTTTAATTGTGGTCGTTCACACCACATAAATACAAGCTTTATGTGATCTCCAGTGTGAACGATGCCCCACATGCACAATAGAGGAAGCAATAAGGTTATCATGGAGAGCATGATCAGCGTTTTGCCAACCACCATCTAGAAGAAGAAGCAGAAGAAGAAGAAGAAGAAGAAGAAGAGTCCGGTGTTGGCAGAAGTAAACATGGCTATAATGGTGGAGAATTTCACCAAGTTGTTGGCCATTCAGAGCCAGAACCTGAGCAACTTGTTGTTTTTCTTCCTGCTTGGGGAATCGGGACCCAGAATATTGACGTTGGTCGAGTATTAATGACGTTCAGACTCTGGTCACATTTAAAAAGATCAGACATCGGATGTAGGAACATATTCGAGTTGGAAAAGAATCGATTCTGTGTTGATCAGACTGTCAGGTTACTGATACAGGTTGCATTAAGGCAAAAAAATAAAATAAATACAAATAAAAAAAAATCTAGATTTGGGCCACTTTAGGCTACAGTGTGAACGTAACCTTAGTGCTGTCAATCATGCTTGCACACCCTTTGCTCATGACCTGCCCCTTCCCCCTCCAGCTCTCAGGCAGAAATGCTAAAGCTAGTTAGCATGACCATTAATGATGCTGGATGAAACAGTTTTCCTGGAACAGAGAGTTGTTTTTCCACCATTAGCATGTTTAGGAGAAAGTACACAAAGTTGTCTCATATTATACTGTGACAACATGGGAACCCTCTTAACAAATATGTCAAAAATATATATATATGTATTTTATTAAATAAAAGTTCCATACAGCAGCTTTGAGGGCCTGAGGCCATTGGGAAAAAGAGAAAGTGTCTCCAGAACGGTTCGTACCTGATCAGAGTGGAAGAAGCCCAGAACTGCTATTACCAGCTGGATGAGGAAGACCAGCGTCAGCGTGAAGGAAAACTGGAGGAGAAATAAAAAATAAAACCAAATATTTCATCTCAAGTGACACGTTTCCTGTCAAGAGTTTGATATGAAACATGATTCCAGGTTTAGAGCCAATTTAGCAACTGAAAGGAAAACATGAGGCCAGTATCAGTGATGCGTCTTTTTGGAGAATACCGTCTTGAGGAGGCGAATGTTCTCTCTCAGGGCGCCGATGCAGCCGCAGAAAGTGATGAAGAACATCACCACCCCCACCACAATTAGGATGACAGCTGGGTCGATGAGGAACGTGTCCCGCACCGTGTCTGGCAGAGACAGGAACACAGCCTGCCTTTAAAAAGCTGCCATCCTCTAGACTTCCTGTTTCTAATGTCATGTCAACTTCATTGTTTGCAGAACACAGTTTCCTATTTTTGCTGCGTGCCTTCCTGCACTGACTGTCCCAACGCTATGAAACCATCAATGATGATTTGAAACTGAAGGATTGTGCAGATGCAGAGGTTTGATCGCAGGGATTAGCCACAGGTTAATCCTTTTCTGTTGTCCATGAATTATATACATCCTAAATTAAATGTGAGAATTGGGAGGATGAAGCTGAAAGGTAACTCCCCCCATGTTCCACACCAGACTGCAAACAAGATCTCTGTTCTATTTCTACTGGGATATAAACACAATCCACTCAGGCCTTTAAACATGATTACAATGGATTTTAGTTTTAATGCTGTTTTATGTATTTTAATCTGTGGTTTTCTTTAATGTACCTGTAGCTTTCTGGACTTTGGCATAAACCCCGATTCCAACAATCAGCAATGAGAAAACCTGCAGAAACACAAGAAAACCAGGTTGAGTCACATGGCAGCTGAACACTGAGAGCCTGAGCTGATGTCTGCTTTCATCTGCAGTTTAGTCAAATACTCCTGACCCTGCAAGAAACATGTTTGATCCACATATTTAGTGATAAATCAATATTAAGTAGGCAGGACTCACCAGACAAAAAACTTACTAATAAAATCAGATTTTTTCACAACAGATTTAATTTCAGATTTAAATTGTTTTTCTTTTCTAAAACAAATACATTTTATAAAAGTAACTGATTTCAATCTTCCCTTCTGTGAGTTCTGCGTCTCAGTATCAGTGCCAGACTAAGAGAACTTATGTTTCAGTCCAAAAATATAGTCATAATATTATAATATCATATTATTGAACAAGTGGATTTAAGTTCCATCCATTTTCTAACTGGAGCCTGGTCTGCAGTGGGGTCAGGAGGTGACGGTGCCTCTGAGAGGCGGGGTCACCCTGGACAGGTCAGTCATTTTAACTCCTGAAACATAAAATGTCTTGTTGAACCGGCAGAGTATTTCACTTAGAGTCAGTACTTCTTCATCAATATTAAGGAATTAATGACTTAAAACAAACTCCCATTTCTTGCTGAAAAGTTATCTGTAGCCTTGTTGATTTACTGTTTGAGTCCACAAAGTTACATTTTGTCTCATTTGTCCAGATGATTTTGTTCCAGAGATGTTGGAAGTGGGACACTTTGAGGGATTTGCATAGTAATGACTTTCTTCTCCCACTCCACTTTTTGTTTTCTTGTTTTTTCCAGAGATTCCTTTGTTTCAGCTGAAGTTATTTGTGGATTTTTCTGTCCAGGAAATTGTTGCTGAAGTTTTTGTTGGTTTACCTCACTGTGGTTTGGTTTCTACCCTCATTTTCCACTGAAAGTTTGAACGCTGCTTTGAACAATTCCACAAATGTCCATTCAGAACATTTCTGAAATGCTACGATTCCAGGAATCACCGCAGTATGTAAATATTTGACCGCTGTTATTTCAGTATTTTCTTTCATTTTTATTTCAAAAGAGTAAACAGCTGTTTTACTGGAAAAGGCTTCAGCCACGAACCATGAAAGAGTTTTTGTGTTCTGGGAAACAAAAAATTCAGAATTTTTTCTTTATTTTTTTGCTGAAATGATTTACAGATTTATAAACCTGAAGAATCCAATTGCTCAGAAAATGACTGAATAAAAGAAATGGACTGAATAAATTCTCAAACCCGGTTCAACAGGTTCTAAAAAACACCTCCAATAAGAAAATCAGTTTCATTTGAAGCAGAATATTAATAAAACACGACGGCTCGAGGCGTTTATGCAGCTAAAGGTAGCATGCAGGTAAGAAAGTTTAGTAGCCATGGCAACCACTCCTTGTTTGTATTGTTGTAAACGAACAGATGGAGGCTGGAAATGGTGACCCTCGGTTTAATTACCTCAATCTGAAACATGTTGATGATAAACTTTGTTTTAATATTTCAGATTTTTCCTGGAGAAATTTAAACACATTTTCCAAACAAACTGATGTTTTTTAGGGGAATTTTATCTGACGGATCGAAGCAAAGTCCCTGAGTTTTAATGTGAAATATACAAAAATCTCCTTGACTATAA